>NC_052350.1:23408856-23631177 GCF_009727055.1 Benincasa hispida | reverse complement strand
ATAAAATTAAATATAACGCAATTAGTTAAGGTATGTAACATTGACTATATGGTTTTTGAACCATCGTGACTATTTCAGGTATTATTGATTAAAGAAAACAAACATTAATTCTATGAAAATCTCTAAAATTAACACAATAAATTATGTAGGAAACATACGAAAATTCATTTGTCTTGTACTATTTCTCACCAAGCAATTAAAGTGACCCATTCCAAGTTAAAAATTGCATAGTTAAGAATGATTCATTTTTAGTTCAACATAAAAGAAAAAATTTAAAATTTATATATATTTATAATATATAATTTATTTATTTAGTTATATTTGAATTACTATTATTTTCAATTTAAGCTTCTTATTTTCAACTCTTTGTTGAAGAATTATTGTTTAATGACTATTGCAGGATTAATTTTTTTTTCAAACAAAAATAATTATTGAAACATATTTTATTGGTCTCTTTTGTTTTAAAAATGTGAATTACTTTTCTTGCATTGAAAAAGATATGGAAAATTTTCTTCACTTTGAATATTAACACTGATGCATGCCTAACAAAAGGCATTTGAAGTAAAAAAATGGTAGGCTTTTTTAAACCCCAATATGGAATATGTTAATGTTTAACTCTTTATTGTTCTAGAAAGTAGATAATTTTATGTTAAAAAAAAAAAGTAAATTAAAAGAACTACCTTAAGGCTATTTAATGATAATTAAAATTAAAGATATTTAATCAACTATATAAAATAGTTCTAAATTATGTTGCTGGTATGTAAACATGATCAAGAGAGTCGACTCTAATGTTCACTCTTACATATTGTATTATATTATTGCTCCTTTGAAAACTCTTTATGATCAGTATTAAGTTAACATACCATATATCTATTTCTCTTTCGGGATTTTTCTTTTCTTGTAGCTAGTTCATTGAATGTTTAACATTTGAATGGATGTCTATTTTTTTAAAAAAAAAAATTTATATTCCAAGTTTTTAAATTGCATGGTTAAGTAAGTTCAGGTTTTTATTTAGTTCAAAAAATGTGAGAGTGAAGATCAAACCTTTAAAGTTAGAGCAGATAATGTGTACTTTATCTATTTAGTTATATTTCGATTAACATCGAATTTCAATTAATCTTCTTTTAAATGATGGTCTAAAACCATGAGACGTATCTAACTCTTTATTCTAGTATTAAAGTCATATTATTCCTTAATGACAATACCATGAGGCTTACTTTAAAAAAACAAAGGAAAAAAAAGGGGAAAAAAGCTATTGAATCATATTTTACTGATTTTTTTTTGTTATAGAAATGTGAATTGTTTTTCTTGCATTGAAAAAGATATGGAAAATTTTCTCCACTTAGAAGATTAACCAAAAACACAAAACATATACTTCCAGAAGGCCTCAAACAAGAGAATTTGATGTCAAAACTTGTATGCCTTTTAAACCCATATAAGGAATTTTGCCCAAAAAACAAAAACAAAAACAAAAACTTGTATATGACAACAAGAATCAAAGGCAAAAACTCAAATCAATTATATGAGCTATGCTTATTCACTATTCAATAGAACATCATGTGTGGCTATGTTTTATGTATGCCTAAGCTTTTATAAGCAATATGAGAGGTTTAGGACAAAAGTAGTCATAACTATTTAAAATATACAATAATAATGTAATATTTAATAATTAAGTGGAATAAAATTTGCCACCTCTCATGTGAAATTGTTGTCTATTAATTGTAATTTAGCTAGTGCCTTGAACCCACATGCTATCAACATTAGGCTTTGATTTTCTTTTCCCCCCTTAGATTAAAGAAAATTATGCAAATAATATATATATATATATACAATGGTCTTAACTTTGACATTTCCTACGTGACACATTGTTAGAGACCTTTGATGAACCCAAAAGGCCAAACAAACAAAAACCACCCTCTAATTTTTGTTCATAGTTTATGACTTCTTTATTCTCTTCCAAACTTCAAAACATTTGAAGTAAGTTGGTATTTTGTAATTAATTAGACTATAGAGAAAACATCCATTTATACTTCTAGATTTTGGAATTGTATTATTTAAAATTTAAAATTAATAATTATATCCAACTAACGCCTTAAATTTTTACAAGTGGATCAATTTAAACCTTATGATAAATTTTCGTTTTAAGACTATTAATAATACATCATTTTCACGCGTGTATAAGATTTATTTAAATGTAAAGAAATTAATGTAATGTTAAACATAAATGCTAGAATCAATTTGATAGTAGTGACTTTTAATTATTATAGGTGATTTTCCTCTATTTTTCTTTACATGGAATTTTAGAGAAAGAATTGATTTTAAGTTGATTTTTAATAATCTAATAGTCTAAAATTAATCTTGCACTTATATAAGTTTATATTTTAAACTTGATATAATTATTTGTTTGGAATTTTGTTTGGAATTTGGATACAAATTGAATTTTTCATTATAATATATGTATTATCCTATGATGTATATTATCTTCTTCTTTTTTCAATGAGGGACACATTTGTTAATAATTCTTTAAAATCTCCTTGTTTATTCAAAGACAAGTTTGTTACCCTTTTTTTCAAACCTAGTTGTATAAAAAGTTTATGTTATAAATTATGATAATCATAAACTCAAGCTCAAAGTTAATTGAGTTCAAATCTTGCAAATTTATACTTGAACTAGTTCAATTCAAGTTCAATCACCATGTGACAATAATCGAAATAAAACTAATTTAGGGATTTACTTTGATGATCAAGAAATAAGTGGATAAGTAATATATATAAAAGAACGTGTTCCTATAATATAACTTTGAAGCTTTATATAGCATTCAAAATTTAACCTAATTGTATCGAAACAACTTAAAATATGAAAATCATATAAATTTGAGAATCGTAAAAATCCATCAAATAAAGTTTGAGATACACTTAAGTTCATTCATTTAATGTGACTTGAATTTGATTCAAACTTTGTTATAAATAAAACTCGAACACATTTATTATAAGTCCACTAAAAAACTCTTCTTGACGTAAAATAAGTAAGTTGAACTCGATTGACGTATTTGAAATGACAAGTTTAACCTTGGACGGGATATTATTATTGTAATTGAAATTTGTAAGGCCCCACGGGCCGGTGGCTTGGTCTTGCTTTCATAAATCACATTCAGCGGAAGCCCAGTTGAAGTGTGGACCATTATCCACACCCTATGAGGATCCATTTTTTTTGCTAAACCATTTTTCAAAGGGGACCATTTCTATACCATTTTCCAATTCTCTTGGGGTCTATTACTTCCAACTTGTGTGGTCACTAAAAAGTAAAACCCTTTCATTGGACCACCCTCGCCATGTGACATACCTTATTTATCGTCGTAAAGATATGTAGAGGGTCGTTACTTCTTATAATTAGTGTTGTTACATCTTTTTTTAAAAATGTTTTTATGAGTTTTTTTTAACTCTTAAATGATTGAGTTTGCTAAAAAATCAATAATTAAAGATGAACAGAAAAACATAAAGGAATAGAGAATTAACACACAGATTAATATGGTTCACTAATAGTGTGTTAACTACGTCCATGGATATAGAGATGGTAGATTTTTATTAGAGAGAGAATTTCATCAGATCAAGAGGCGCCGAAAAGTTTTAAAAGTTTGTATAGTGCACTTCTATAAACTTTAAGGTCAAAATTGTAAATAGTGTGCAAATAGCATAAATATGAATACAACTTAGATTTAGGGTGTGTTATCCCTGAACCACCACCAATGAGACCCCGTACTTGGTCACTTCAGAGTGCCCAAATAATACATTCAAAGCTTTCCAACTGAGTTAAGAAACAACTATTTATTTCTTTATTTGAAGAAATGTTAAACAAACTTTATTAATTTGCTTCTTTAGTCTTTGTTCTTTTAAGATCAATTAGCCAAAAGAGGAGTATTTTTGTTGTGATGCTTTGACTCAACATTTTAGTAATTTGAGCTACACAACGTTTTAAGTGGGTTGTTGTATCTTTAAAGAACACATAAATATCTTCTACACCAGTTGTTGATATAAACATAAATACAATATATATTGCATAAGGCTTGAATCTTCATACCTAGGTCGCAACTTAATTGTTTACGTGTTTGTTTCTAAATATTTATTCTAGGTCATGTTTACTTCCCAGTAAACATAATCAATGAATCATAATATGAAAAATTGGCTTATTTCAGTACGTTCCCAAATGAGTGATTAATAATATTATGTAAATTATGAATAATAAGAAGAAAAAATCAATTACAATTGAAGTAATTTGATTACAACCTAATTTCATATGTTATTTATAATTCTCCCAATGATCAGAGTTATGCCCTGACTCAATCATGGTGTTAGAATCCGCCAACGTCAAACAAAGGAAAAGTTGTAAACTTCAGATAAAAAATCGTGAGTGTTACTAGAATGTCGGTTTGTTCTAGAAGAACACAGAAGTTAGCTTCGATAATAGTGAACTATCTCACTAAAACTAAATAGGTTAACGAATAGATGACTATTTGAGAGAAGAATATGTGGTCCTTTCATTGAAATCGAAGATACGTAGAATAATCCTCGTAGAAAGTATAGAGTTTGTGATATTGGTGAAGTTTGCAGTGATTTTGGCATCGTTTAGAGTAAGAAAATTGAATGCTTTCTTGGCTCTATTGTATAACACCCATTTATGAGGGTATCAGAATCTTGTATAGACAATAAATAATTGGGATTTGCGTGGATTCGCCCACCACCTGTTTGTCAAAATGCCCAGCTGAAAAACTAGACAATAACGACGTTTTTTGTTTTGGCGGAAAGGCAACTGATCATTTGCTCTGTAGTTTCCGGGAGAGTTTCCATCATCATTAAACAGAGCTTCAATTAGTTTTGAATTGAAAACTAATTAATCTGCCGAAAGGTGTTTTTGTGAGAATGAACCCACTAGAGAAAAATGGTTCAAATTATAGTTAGATTCAGAGTAATTCAACGAAGCCCCACCTTTTAAAAAGAAAAAGGAAGGAACAAAGAAAGAAAGTCTCGTTGGTTGTATGCATTTGGTTTTAGAGACGGATTTGTGATTCTGCGACAGGGAAGACCCACTTATGCATTTAATTTAATGGTGATATTATGAACGATGACGCCATTTGTTGGGGGATGTTCAATCCAAAACGATGTAGTTTCGAACTATGTCACCTACTCAAGATGCCTTAATAGTTAGTTAATAACACAATTATCCAAAAAGGATTGTATTTGTTTGGAATGGGGAAAAATATCTTTTCACTCTTTTTATGTTTCGACTCTCGTTTGTATCTAGTCCTTGAGTTTTAATATATATATATATATTTTTCTAATTTTGAGTTTTTTTTTTAATTCAGTTTTTAAATTTTAAAATGTTACAATTTTATTCTTGAAATTTAAGTTTTATTTCAATTTGATCTCTGGATTTTAAGATTCTACATTTTTAATCTCAATTTTTTTTTATTTAATACTCACTTTCTATTATCGATATCAATTTCTATTAATTAAAGAACTCTTATACAAGAGTACCTAGAGAATAGACACATATTATATATGTATATATATATATATTGAAGGAACTCTTATACAAGAGTACCTAGAGAATAGACACATATTATATATGTATATATATATATATTGAAGGAACTCTTATACAAGAGTACCTTTGAGCAAAAGCGAGATCGTTCCAAACTCATTGTGATAGAATTAACGCATTCACAATCTAACATAATAGATATGCAATATTCAACAAATTATCAGCATGCTTTCAAACTTAAACAACAAGAGAATAAGAAATACGTACCAGCTGAAGAACCCTTCTTCATAGAAAACTCGTTCTCATCGAAGGAATGCTCCTCTCGCTATCGCTGGGAAAGTCCAAGCAAATCGTCCACCAAAAACCCGGTCGTCTACCCATGAACGACCTCCACACGAACACAGCAACGAGGAGGACACCACCACTTGGAACCCTCGATATTCTCAGTGTGAGAATCCAAGAGGTGTGGGCTCTATTGGATTAGGCAAAGGGAAAGAGGAAGAGAGAATCATATACCACAACCAAACAAGTGG
This sequence comes from Benincasa hispida, assembly GCF_009727055.1. NCBI lineage: Eukaryota > Viridiplantae > Streptophyta > Magnoliopsida > Cucurbitales > Cucurbitaceae > Benincasa > Benincasa hispida. Next base: position 23,625,106 of record NC_052350.1, on the reverse strand, counting down.
AAGAAGACAGATGTCTATCGTATAGACGATGCTTGATCGTTTAGGAAGAGGTACACGATCGTTTAGTAAATAGGCTGCGATCGTATAGACGATCGTTTAGTAAACGCTCAGACGCGTGATCGTTTAGGAGAAATCTAGACAATCGTTTAGTAAATCCTATGCGATCGTTTAGTAAGTTGCACGTGTGTATACGATCGTGTAGAAATGTTAAGCTATAGGCAGTATACACTACGACGTGAGCGAATGACTGATCTGTTTGCAAAATGACAACGATTTTCATTTTATTCTTTAGTTACGAAAACTGCAAGCAACCTTTTACTATCACACGGTTACGGAAAAAATGTCAATACAATTATCCCATAATTGTCCAAAAATAAATAATAAATATAATCATATTATATTCATTAACCTATGGTTTAATATCACATCAAATGCAACATATGAACCATAGTATTTTCTCCTTCACTAGATATAAATCATATTTATATCCATTTTCCTCCAAATAATGTATCTCATACATAAGATTAATCATATCATATATAATTAACCAGTTCAATCATATCATATATAATCGACTTGTCAATTTGAACACTTCAAACTGACCCAAAAACTTATTCTTAACTTGAATCTATTGAGCTACCAAGGGGACCTTATGGACCTATGGCTCGAAGCTCCAACGGTACGTGAATAGCTAACTAAACTCTTTAGCCATAAGATCCACCATCGGTTAACTGTCAGGCATTCTACTAAAGATCGACAGTTACACTCTTCTCAACACAGATATATTTCTGTGTCTATCGGATATAACCAATCAACAGTACGATAATCCTTCACAGATGCTCGTAAGTACAATTGGACCAATTTACCGTTTTGTCCCTATAGTTGCATCTAACTTCTTAAGTACCACTGATCTCTCTAATGAACAATACAACATAGTCTTACTATGTGTGGACACCTCTCGGGTCATGAGAAGATGTATGGCACCACATCGTTCAAGCCCTGGAATCAGTCCTCAAGGGAGCATTCTATCTACTTACCCCTGCTTCGGGGGAATAGTGAATTCCATCTTGTGTGGTTGAGTTCCCAACTTCCAAATCAGACGAATCCCCAAAGTAGTAGGGTCGGTGATTTGGCCACTCGCACCCATGCAAATCAAAGGACTGCCCTCAAAGGCAGGAGTTCCTAACTCACTCAGGATTGAGGTCATAATACCTATGGTCATCCTAGTGAAGTGAAGTCTCTATCATAAACGGCGTTATATAGCGAGACTATAATACTTCATGGTCTGATCTTATACAAACTCTTTGTATAAGATACCCCTGCTCGCATGTCCCCATGAATTATCAGGATCAGACCATCTGTAGCAAGTCACAACACTTGTAACTATTCTATAAAGCAGGTCACATCCGTAGCGTTACCAAGATAATGTTTCCCTCCTTTATCCATATATTACAGACCATTTTGGTCATCACTTAAGACATGATTCACCTATATGTCTCCACATACATGCTTAAGTTACAAACGACAACCAGTTATCTTAGTTTATTGGTTTGTGGTAAAGCAAATAAAACATCCAGTGTTCATAGACAAAAGTGAAGAAAATATCATATATTATACATCACAAACGTTTGTTCAAAATTGTGTTTACAAACTACAGGACACGAGAGTTTAGGGCATCATCCCCAATATATATATATATAGCTATTTATTTATTTTTCTCTCTTCCATGTATACTCTCTCTCCTCCATGCATACTCTCTCTCCCATGTATATTCTCTCTCCCCCATTGATGACATGTAGAAATGCACGTCATCTTAGGTCTTTTATTTAGAATTATGAAGGCTGTTAAGCAAAATATGCGACGATTATGTTAGGAATTCATGAGAAAATGAATTTGTGTCCATCGGCATTAAGAATCTCGGGCAACCCACTATTACGCATTATTATGCGTTCAATTGTTTATTTTTTATAGCAACTGCAAAAATCGATCGCATACGCGGGAGCTAGGCTATCGCAGAGACGATCGCATATGCTCGACGCATGAATATTGCTTCCCCATTAATCGCATGCGATGATTGCATACGACAGTCGTATGGGTGTTGCGACTGTCGAGCGAATGCATCCATCGCATGGGAGTTGCGGTTGTCAAGCGAATGCAGTCATCGCATAGAAGTTGCGGTCATTGCAAGGAGTTTGCGACTACATGATGATAACCATAATAGAGGGGTGAATGCAAGGTTGGTGGAATGCAACATGAACGCATACCTCGGGAGAATCAAAAGATGATGTAGACATTTTACCTACCACGCCGTTAGCAGCAGAGATTCAGAAAAGAACCATCGCGCCGCTAGTGTCAGATTCAGAGCAGGTCCATTAATGCTGTCGGCGATCAAGCTCTATAAATTGAAGCCGCTGAGCAGAATTTCAGATCATCCAAGGTTTTTCGCCTGAGGCTTGCCTCAGGGCGGATTCTTGTGATCCAGACTAAAGCGTGAGAAGAAAGCTCGAGAGTTCTTCATCCCCTTCATCCATTCTGAGTAACGACCGGAACCTTCGCCGGAGTTAGAGCTCGAGAGAGTCTGCTCCATCGCCCATCCATGGTACCACCGGCAGCCTTGACACACATCTTCTGGAAGCAAGACATTGCTTCCAGTTGGTCCTTCCATTTCTCTTCTTTCTTTATATTGTATTATATTACATTTTGGCTTAATGAATTAATACATTTTGTGATCAATGCATTTCCGTATTTTTCTTCGATTCCATCTCCATCTTCATTTACTTAATATCCTTTACTTTCATTGCATCACTTAGTAAGACTGTTAGAGTACCGCATACTTAATCATGCGACATAGGAATATGAAGCATGTAGCAAACCACTAGGAGGTGTGCGTTGCGTGAGTATTGTGAGAAAACCTTATTTGCTTAGTATGAGACTGTAGCAACGCTTTTCTATAAGCGGACGCAATGCTTGTCTATGAGTAGAATCAGCAACAACTAACTGCTCGGGAGGGTAAGTAGTTGGTCGCATTAAGCATTGTAAGCAAGTGTTCACTAGGAATAGAAATAATCTTACGTCAGCTAGGCTTTTATGGTTACCTTGTCTTATGTATGTGTCCATCACACCTTTAGAGCTACTCGAGAGAGAGTCTAAAGAAAGAACCTAGACTTGAGAGAGCTAGGTTGGAATCGAGGCTCGAAAAAGTTAGATTAAGATCGCATAAGCAAGAATGGAGACTTAGGAATAAGTTCTGTTTGCTATTACACATCACGTGCATTTGCGTCGGCCATGTATAGCATGATCGCATTAGTTTGCGTTGGCTGGGGTTGCCCCTACAGTCAAGCTTAAAGTTGCGATGAAGACATCCTCACATTTTATCTATTTTTCCATACATTTTACTACGCATCAACAATTGCCGTGTCTTAACCTCTCATCCGTACTTCCAATGCTTTGTCTGTTAGTTAGAAGTAGGAGTAGTGCTTAGTTTATACCCCCATCATTCTTTTATTTATCCGCCGCAAATATATCAACGCACATATTTAGCTACAAGTCCTTGAGTTCAACCTCGGATCATCCGAGAAACTTGCGTCCACATTATACTTGGCTCGAGCGCAAGAAAACTTGTAACAGGAACGCATGGTCATTGCATATGAGATAAACGCATACATTTCATTCCAACGCATGACCACCGACGCATGAGTATAAATGCATAACTTAAGACATGCATCGCAAATTGCGTCCCACATAATTTTAGTCATCACCCATGCATATATTTTCTCTTCCAATAATATATTTCATATATTCTCTCCCCCATAATTCACACTCATTTCTTCCTCCTCACTCTCTTTTCTCCTTCCCCCTCCCTCTTTTTTCTTATTCCGACGATGTGAGTTGCAGGCGATAGACGACAACGTGGGGTGAGAGAATCTCCAATGCAGGCTTAAGTAGAAGATAGCGTGGGGAGAGAGAATCTCCAATGTGGGCTCGAGTAGAGGACGGCGTGGTTGCAGACAGACGACGAGAGACGACGTGGTGTGAGGCGAAGCTTCTGGCACTAGGCTCGAGCAAAATTGACGCGGACTTGGGTAGATCTAGTCGATGCTCGAGCAAATGGACAACGTGGCAAAGCTTCCGAAGATCCGCGCGCGGACTCGGGTAGATCCAGTCGATAGAGCTAGGCAAGAAGATCCGATCGATGGTTGGGGTTTAATATAAACGATGATGATATATATACTGTGATATATATAATCGTTTATTTTATATAAATGATGATGATTTTTATATTTAGATTTCTTGTTTTGTGATATATACGCTTATATATATATTATATGTTGAACATCAAGTTCGTCTGTGATTTATATACTATGCTAGATATTTTTTGTTGATTATTTACTACTTTAAATTTATGATATATGATATATACACGCTTGTATATATGTTCTAAAATTTATGTTCTAAGGTATATTTAAAAATAACCATGAATATTTGAGTAGATATCATATGTTCTAAAGTATATTTAAAAATAACCATGAATATTTGAGTAGATATCAAATATATTTACAAATATATTTCATATATATTTTTAAAATGTCTCCAAATAAACAACGAAATATATTACATGTACAAGTGAACAAACAATGAAATATTTCACCTAATAACAAAAATAAACATGAAAAACAAAATGGAAAATAAAAATCATATTAAATGTCATTTTATCTCTCCAAATAAAAATGTAAAAATATATATATATCAAATGCATTTTATCTCTACAATCGAAAAAATGGGAAAAAAATCATAATAAATGCATTTTCTCTCTTCATAATAAATGCATTATATGGTGATTTATGTCAAATATTGAATTTATATAATGTGGTATATTTCATATATTGGTTAAAATATTTTCAAATACCAAACAAAATATTCTGAGGTTTATTTTAAATAACCATGAATCTACAAAAAAAAAAAGAATGTGAAACCAATAAAAATAGAAAAAAAATCATTAAATGTATTTTCTCTCTTCAATTAAATTAAATAAAGGAAAAAAATTCAACAAATAAATGCATTTTCTCTCTTCATTCGAAAATATGGAAAAAAATCATATCAAATGAATCTTCTCTCTCGATAATAAATGCAATTTCTCTCTCCATCATTAAGAAAGTTTTGAAAATAGGGAAATATATATAAAATCGAGAATAAAAAAATAAAAAAAGGTAAATTTGTCCAAAAATAATATTAAAAGTCTTTCTTGAAAAAAATCAAATTTAAAGACATTTTTTTAAATATATGGCCTAAATATGGTTTTTTTATGTAAAAATCTCATTAATTAATTAAAAATAATTATGAAGTGAAACCTTAAATTTAATTTTAAAAGTAATAAAAATAGTGAAACTTAATTAATTATAATTCTTTTAACGATTTTTAATTTATTAACATAAATCAACTATAAAGACAAAAATTGAGTATTTAGTAAAAAAATATTGATGTTAAAAGTGTAAATCTTGAAACATAGGGATCAAATTAAAGCAAAATTCAAATATCAAAGGTAAAATTGTAGCATTTTGGAATTTAGGGACTAAATTAAAATCAAACTCAAAATTTGAGGACTAAATCTAGAACAAAACAGAAACTAGATCCAAAATTTAAGGACCAAAAAAGTATTTTTCTCTTTGAATTAATATTTTGATAAGTTGGCAAAAATACTTCATCTTTTCTGATATTTGGGTGTTTTTTTTTTTCTTTTAACAATATGTGAGTCACGAAAATTGAATCTTTGATTTTAAAATTAATAGTACACATTTTATGTCGGTTAAACTTTGTTGATTTTGATTTGATATATGGGTTTTGCTTTTAACTATAAATTTGAACATCTCTTGTATTTTTTTTCTGTAAAAACCCATATGTTGTAATTAGGATGAGATGATCAATAAATTAATTATGCATAATCAAAATTGGGGTATATATGTGTGTGTGGAATCTTTAACTCATAGGGGGTGCTTGGGCAAGGGGTTGCGGAAGTATGAGTAGGGAAGCGTGAAATCGTGAACTTCATTCTTTATTTGATCCAAGGAGTTGGTGAGCCCCACGACTAAAAAATATCAATATTATGTCTTATTAACTCCTTACACTGATTGGCCCACTAATATCACAAAGTTGATGTTTAAATAACTTAACTCCACCAATTTCAACATGGTGCTCACTATCACAAAGTTTGCAAATTTATCGAGGATTCCACTTTTCATCCTTCACTCTCTCTCCCTCTTTCCAATCTTTCCAACGACTCCACTCGTCGGTCACTACCAACAACCAACTCTAGCTACAATCATCGCCAACAACAACTTTCATGGCTAATAGTGTGTGGCAACCTTCAACAATCAACTCTGGTGACCACCTCCAATGCCCAATTCTAGCAACAACCAGCATAGGAAAGCCACCTCACTCCGATGACAGGCTCCAACGAACATCTCAAGCAAACAAACTCTAGCAACCACATTCGACAATCATCTCCAACGCCACCTCCAACATCCAACTCTACTCAATTACCACCTCCGATGACCAACTCCATCGATCATCTCTAATAATTTGCTAAAACAATTGGCCAATGAAAGTGCTTTCAATTAAAATGTTGAAATTAATAGTTCATGGTGTTAGATTAATAGAAAAACTTTGAGTATATAGCCAGAACGGTATGATATTCTCCACTTTTGACATACACCCTCATGATTTTATTTTTTATTTGACCTAAAATATCTTATACTATTGAACATAGTTGTCCTCTCTTATATACCTATAATCATCTCTTATACAACCAAAGGGGGACTTTGATTACATTCCTAACACCAACATACATACATAATAAACCCTAACCTATCATTTGACAAAAGATGTCATAAAAGCCCCTAGACCCCTTCATGGTCTATTTTCTTTGTGCATATTACACTTGTACAAATATTAATGTAAAGACTTACAATTCACCTTGTGACTCATTCCTTCGATCGAGCGTTCTTCGGACATCGATCAATTTTCCTTCAAGTTCTTAAAGGAATCGGAATGGATTCCACCACTACTAAGGACTGGGGCAAGCGAAATTCTGTAAAGGCTCGAAGAGGGGCTTACTATAATTTTGTTGTTGGTATGAAATAAGAGTATTTTGTATATCTTAAGTACAAGGGTTACATGTAAAAAACTGTAAAATATATGTGAAAGTTTTAAGTTGACATATTAACTTAATGTTAAAATTTGAGAACAAATTTATGCAATCGAATGGTTAAAAAAAAAAAAAAAAAAAAAAAAAAAAATTGAAGCAAACAAAAAAAACCATAAAAAATCATAATTTTTTAGATTACAAAAAATTGTGCCGATACCCCTAATACAATAACAAATTTAAACCCTAAATATAGACTTTGCAAAGCTTTTGCCAACCATTTTTTTAATATAAGAAAAATGGAACATTAATTTCAAAATCATTAATAAAAAATTATTATAATAATATTTTTTAAAAAAAAAATGGCCTCTCTCATTTTCTCTGATTTCGTGGGCCTACCCTCAAAAAGATTCTTCATCTGAAGTTTCCTCGCTGTCAGCTCAATGTTTTGTCTCAAGAAAACCAACTAATTTTTAATTTTAACACACAATATTTAAAATTTTATCTTAGATTTACATTAGAAACTTCTTTTTTTAACATTACATGACTTTTTTTATAATATAATCAAAATGTCAAATTCATCAATCATCTCGATATTGAATTCATGAAAATGTCAAAATGTTGAGGAACGATGCTTATAATATAAAATTGATGAGTTACAGATAACAATGGACATTAGAGCTTATTCTCTCTCTTTTTTTTCATTTTAAAAAGTTATTAAAACTTAATTTATGCATTAGTCATATTTATTTGGTGTAGAACTATATTTTACTGAGTTTATAAACATCTTTACATCAAATTCTATTAAAATTAGCGTAATTGAGTTGAGGGTAAAAATTGCAATATTTATTTAAGTTTATGATCCAATTTGACGAAACTGAAAATTTATGGTAAAAAATAATATAATTTAATAAATTTATGGTTAAATTTGATTTTCCTCTTTTGTGTCCTACTTTTTTTTTACCTTAATATGTAATGCTATTTTTAATTTATCTAATTTGAATTGAATATAAATGGTGGCGTTGGTGCTACATCTATTTTAGTATTTTTCTTCAAATCCATGTTTTAAATTTAAATATTTTGTTTTCATTTCTGTACAAATATTTCTCATATTAGCTACGAAAACAATTAAGTAATTTGAGATCCGGCCCAACGTGCCATTTGTAGTAAAAGCCCACAACAAATATTGGGTATTCATTGGGCTTAAATTGAGCCAGTCCAATTCTAACAGCCCAGGTTGTCCATTGACTTGACTCCACTCCATCTCTAAATTATCAACATATCCAATTCATTTTGAGAAATTAGAACCTATAGCAACATTTGAGTTTGATTTTTGAAGAATGGCAAAAATAAAAAATCATTAGAATTTTAGTAAAATACACCATGCACGTATTGCTGCCTTTTCCAGATCCAAAAATGCACTTTTCTTCATTTACATCAAATTTTCTAAATTTGATACTTATCATTTTATTATTTTAAATTTTCTAAATTTTGTTATTTTATTTTCAAATAACACTTTATCTATTTTTTTTTCATACTTATCATTTTTTATTGTTTATTATTCTTCCACACCATCAGAGTTTATTTCACTTTTTTTTTTTTTATATATATTCTTTATTTTACATGAATTGGTGCAAAAAAATGTGGGTGCTTTGTGGCTTTGATCCCTAAGAGGGAAATAAAATTTTAATTTCTCACAAAAACATAGTCTACTAAATTATAGTGTTAAATCTTTCCATTCTCAACAATTACATTAAATTTCCAATCTTAGATACATCCAAGTAGATGAGAATTTTTTAAGTTTATAACGATGATGAAAATACGTTAAGTCAGAGTGAAATGGTGATAGTATGGTGATCTCAAACACCTACAAAGTATTTGCTTTTTAAAAATCCATTGAAAATATGTGTTTGCTTAGGCCTGTCTACTAATCATTATGTTTTTTTTTTTTGAAAATCAATCCTATTTTCTCCTCTTTCTTAGAATGATTTGTATCTTTTTTGAATGTAAGTAGTGTCTATAGGTTTAATTTAAAAATTAAAACCAAATGAGATGTTTTTTCCTAATTTCTAGGAATACAGAGTATTTGAGGATTATAACATATTTCTCAATTTAATGATGGTTTAGTTTTATGATTTTAAACTTTTTTTTAGAGTTATACTCTTCAAAAGGCTTTGTTTTATGGGTTAATGATTAGGTATTTGTGTGTAACAGTGTTTTATTGAAATTCAAGTTTGATGAAAAAAAATATCTTTAAAATTTTCGAATGAAACAATCATTGTTAAGATTGTGAGTTTTAAAATTATTACGTAATTTTTTTTAATGCTAATAAAATCTTGGTTGTTTTTATTTTTAACCTTAACAAAATCTTAGTTCTTTTTATTTTTAAAGTTTAACAAAATCTGAGTTGTTTTCGGTTGTAAACTCAGCAAAATCTTTTTATGATTTAGATTTTATATTTTTTGAATTACTACGTAATTGTTATATGACAAGGATATTTTGGTCAATTAATACTTTTTTAATAATAATTTAAAAAATCATTTTACTATTTTTCTTGTTTTATATATATATATAGTATCGAAGTGGTTTTCCTTAACTATTTTCCTTAACTATTTTATGAGAATGTGTTGTTTCTAGTTCAGTGATGATGAATTCTTTCTTTTCAAAAAATGTTAAATCTTCAAAGTAATCCATAACGTGAACATATTTCAATCGATATAAAATATTATTTACTTTTTAAAAAAATAAAACTAACCTAATCTTTGTTTTACACTCATCCTCGATTGTTGTAAAAAAATAAAAAATAAAAAAAATAGCATACCTAGGTTCTGAAACATGCCAAAGAAAAAAAAAATTAAAAATCACTGTTTTTTTCTAGTCCCCAGCATATGGGGTGAAATTTTGAATATCTACTTTTAGACCTGAATCAATTAGTTTGTTTTCAATGTGTAGGATTCGAAATTCGAACTTTTGATCTCGTATATATATCTTAATCAGTTAAGTTTTAGCCAAGTTGATACATTTAATCAATTAGTTAATATTGACAAAAGTCACCATAAATTGCAGATAAAAAGTCACAAATTCAATTTTGTCATATTACATGTTGAACTTTAAAAGGGTTGTTTGGGACATTGAGTTAATATATGATGTTTAGAGTCCATATGTATGTAGAGTTTATATATCTATAAAATTCATGTCTGTGTTTAAGGTGCAGTTTTTTGAACTCTAAGGTCCCGTTTAGTAATCATTTTGTTTTTTTTTTTAAAAAAAAAAAATTAAGTCTATTTCCTCCACATTTCCTATCCTTATTTGCATCTTTCGTAAGTACAATTGTTGAAATTTTTGCCAAATTTAAAAAATAAAAACAAGTTTTTAAAAGTTATTATTTTGGTTTTCAAAATTGACTTGGTTTTTTAAACCATTGCCGGATAGTGTTAGATATATTTAAACAATAATATGTTTAATTAAAGTATGGGTTATGTATGTGGATTAATAATTTATCACTGGGTTATTTTATTAAATTTGGTCATGATCTAATTAATTAAAGTCTTAGATTTGTAGTATGGACTTGGATAGAAGCTCATTCCTATTTATTGGAAACCCTAATTGAACTAGTATATAAAGAAACCTTAGGCTATGGTCCCCTATATACCAAAACAATAAGCACTCGGTCTCTCTTGAATCCTATCTAAAGATAGATTCACTAAGACATTCGGAGTTTTGGTTAAGAAAGACTATAGTCATCTTAAAGTCGTCATCATCTTAAAGTTATCATCAATCACAATGGAATCTAGTAAGTTATTTATTCTTGACAATTTAGCATGAATTATAGGGTTAAATCTATTTAATATAGATTTAAATATTTATATTATCAAGTGGTATCATAGCATGAATTTCATGTTAGCTTGTCGAATTTTTTATCGTTTACCATTGTTTATGATTCAATTATTCGGTAAAGAAAAGTTTGAGGTTTGCATAATAGATTTTTTTTTTTAGTTTTTTGGAAAAATTATTTGTAAATCGAGTTTTTTAAGCCCGTTTCATTTATGGCAATTTTTCTGTTAAAAAAAAAGCTTAAAACAGAAGTAAAAATCGGGATTCGGAGCGCAAAATCGAGAGGCTTTTGTACAGGTGCTAATTTCGTCATATTGTGTACGCCATTAAATGTTTTTGACTATTTGTCTGTCATTGTTTGTGCGCTCATGGATTCTTCTGGAATTGAGGCGTAATTGTTGTGAAAGCCGAAGATTGAGATTTTTTGAAGCCCAGAATAGGATTAAAAGGGTTTTATTCAATGAATTTAGTATAATCAAGTTTAAATTTAATTGATTTTTTTGTGAATTTAAATTTGATTGATTTTTTTGTGAATTTAAATTTAAATTTGATTGATTTTTTAGTGAATTTAAATTTAAATTTGATTGATGATATTTGACGATATTCACATGTTTATGTTGCTTTAATTTTATTATGTGTATGCAATTATTAAGTGAATATTAGTAAAGACTATTTGGTATTCTTTCTCCTTTATTTTTGTACAATAATATTATTATATTATTGTGTCTTATATTTTAGATTGAATTGATAAAAAATAATATGTTACCAAAGTAGCCTCTATTATCTATATCAGTTTAATTACGAAATATAAGATGTACATATTCATGAATTTATGCAGATAATTATCGACCCAAAGAAAGATAATTATTTGGCCAAATTGTGGGTATGCATGTGGTAATGAGTATGTGGCAATTATAAGGATTGCCCATGTGAAAAATAGCTGGTCCAAAGAAAGGCTATTTTTTTTTTTACAGAGTTTATTGTCAGTACGTTGATTACTACGTTGAGAGCACCATTTACAATTTATATTTTTTGTCTAAAGGTTGGACATCAATGTTATGCTAGGTATCTTGTTAAGGGGGCCCACCACATATGTGAAATTATTTTGTTATATTTTAATTGTGAGTATATATTTTGTTGTTTATTGTTTCAGTTGGTCTTACTCAAATATCTAGAAATCTGAGTTCAATCCCTAAGTTGAATGGATCGAACTTCAAGATTTGGAAGGAAAGCCTACAGATACTTTTTCGGGTGTATGGATTTAGACCTTGCATTAAGGATCAATAAACCTACTTCTACAAAGAACATTCAAATACGGCTAATATAGAGAAGTGGGAACGGTCAAATCGCATGTGTCTGATGATCATTAGGCACCCCATTCTAGAGTCTTTTCGATGCTCGATCACGGAAAGTGAAAATGCCAATAAGTTTCTTGCTCAAATTGAGAAATATTTTGCTAAAAAGGTGAAAAGGGGAAAGCAAGTATTCTTTTGACTTCTTTAACTTCTATGAGGCATAAGAGCAATAGAAATGCAAGGGAGTACATTATGAAAATGTCCAATCTCGCAAGTAAATTAAATGCACTGGATATTAAGATAGATGAAAATTTACTCGTGTATCTGGTACTTATCTCTCTTCCTGCACAATTCACTCAGTTTAAGATAAGTTATAATACTAAAAAGAATAAATGGAGTATTAATGAACTTATCTCACAATGTGTGCAAGAAGAAGATAGGATTAAGAGAGAGAAGATAGAAATTGCTCATTTGGCAACAGACTTTCGTGATAAGAAGAAAAGGAAATTTGTGGATGTTGCAGAAGGGACATCTCAGCAGAATAAAAACAAGAAACAAGTACTGAAAAAAAAAACCCTTTTTTTTCTGCAAAATGAAAGGTCACTTCAAGAAAAATTGTCCAAGTACACCAAATGGCGTGTTGAGAAGGGTAGACTTCTTACTTTGGTTTGTTCTGAAATTAATTTAGCTTTTGTACCTACAAATACTTGGTGGGTAGATTATGGTGCTACTACTCACATAAGTATATCAATGCATGGTTGCCTGTGGAGCCGACCGTCAAGTGATACTTGGCAAAGCAGTTCCAATTGAAGCTATTGGGAATTTTAGGTTACTTTTAAAAATTGAGTGTTATTTGGATCTGAATGAGACTTTTGTTGTATTGTTATTTAGATGGAATTTAGTTTCTATTTCTAGTTTGGACAAATTTGATTTTTCTTGTTCTTTAGGAAATAATCAAATTAGTCCTTTTCAAGATTCCAAACTTATTTGTACCTGTTCTTTTATCGATAATCTATATATGCTTGATTCTTTTGCTTCATTTAACAAGATCCTGTTATCTAATTCATGTGGTACAAAGTGCAAATTAAATGAGAATTCTGCTATGTTATGGCATAAGCATTTAGGTCACATCTCTAAACAGAGAATTTAGAGACTTGTGTTAAATGGAATTCTTGATTCCCTTGATTTAAGTAACTTCAACGTTTGTGTGGAATGTATTAAGGGAAAATAGACAAACATATGAAAATTAGGTGACAACACATGCTTAGACATCTTAGAACTAATACATAAAGACATTTGTGGTCCATTCCTTACGACCTCTTGGAATGGAATATTTTATTACATTCATAGATGACTATTCAAGATATGGGTACCTATATTTAATTTATGAAAAGTCTCAATCTTTGGACGTTTTCAAGTCTTTCAAACTTCAACTTTGAAAGAAAATTAAGGCTGTCAAATATGATCGTGGTGGTGAATATTATGGTAGATATGATGGATCAAGTAAACAACGTCCAGGACCTTTGTCAAATACCTAGAGGAATGTGGAATCGTCTAGCATGAATGGTGTAGCGGAAAGGTGAAATAAAACATTTAAGGATATAATAAGAAGTATGATTAGTCATTCTTCTCTACCATAATCCCTATGGAGTGAGTCACTAAAGACTATAGCATATATCCTTAATAGAGTACCTAGCAAAGCAGTAGTTAAAACCCCTTATGAGCTGTGGACTGGAAAGAAGTCTAGTATCAAGCATCTTCACATTTGGGGTTGTCTAGCTGAGGCTAGCCTTGCAGGCCTAATGAAAGAAAATTGGACTCAAGAACTATTAGCGGCTATTTTGTTGGGTATTCTGAGCACTCTCGAGGTTTTAAATTTTATGATCCCACTTCTAGATCATTGTTTGAGACAAAAAATGCTAGATTCCTTGAGGATGTTAAGTTTAAAGGGGAAGATAACATAAGAAAAGTTGTCTTTGAAAAGGAATTAGTTTCTTTTTCTCATGTGGTTATAAATGATGTTCAGGCTCTAATTCTTTACTTCACTGTTGAACCAATTATATAACAAAACAACATTGAAGTCCCCGTTATTTAATCTAAAGTTCAAACTCAACATCCTCAGGAAGTGCCACTACGGAGATCTACTAGAGAGAGAAGAAGTGCAATTCCAGATGATTATATTGTGTTTCTTCAAGAACATCAAGATGATGTGGATGTAATGGAATATGATCCAATCACTTCCAACAAGCTTTACAAAGTTCTAACTCTCAAAAGTGGATAAGTGCCATGGAAGAGGAAATAAAATTTATGAGAGATAATGACGTTTGGAAACTTGTCGAATTGGCATCAGGAGTGAAACCCATAGCTTGTAAATGGATATTTAAAACCAAGAGGGATTCACATGACAATATCGAAATATATAAGGCTCGTCCTGTTGCAAAGAGTTTTACTCAAAAGGAAGGCATTGATTACAAAGAGACTTTCTTTCCAGTTTAGTCGAAAGACTTTTTTAGGGTAATCATGGCACTGTAACTCACTTTGATTTAGAGCTACACCAGATGGATGTAAAAATTGTGTTTCTCAATGAGAAGATTGATGAGACGATTTATATGGTATAACCAGAAAACTTTGTGTCTAGTAATTCAAAATCTATAGTGTGTAAATTGAAGAAATCTATCTACGGTCTCAAGAAAACCTCTCGTAAATGGTATCACAAATTCCACGAAGTGATAACCTCCTTTGGTTTTGAGGTGAATATAGTAGAAGGTTATGTATATCACAAGTTTAGTGGGAGTAAATCAATCTTTCTGATATTATATGTCAATGACATACTCATAACAAGTAGTGATGTAGGTGAAAATGGGACACGAGGATTTCCATGAGCAACGGAATGATCTTTCCAAATTTCAATCGTATATGAACTTTACAATTACAATCACAATCACAAATGGAAACATGCGATTATGCATAAAATACAAATTGTAGCATGATTTATTACAGATCAAGGGAAGAATCAACAAACCTATGTAGACTCATCTTCAACTTCCTTGATCACGAACGCTCAATCACAGCAACACAGCAACACATGAACGTTCGTCCAACAAGATCGCTACACTACACGAACACTGCGCACTCAATCAAAGCAATTTCCAAGGTCACAAACACTCCGAACACTGCGAACGACCTCCATAAAACCTCAAATGTGTTGAGTTGAGTATGACACCACCAAGAAGGCTATCTTGGTATTCTCGGTGTGAGAATCCAGAGGATGGCTCTGTGTGAACTTTGTTTGAGGCAGAAAACCAAAGGAATCACAATCGTGTAAACGATTGAGCAAGTGGGAGATGGAACAACCTATTGTATAGGTTGATGCTCAATCGTTTAGGAAAAGCTATGCGATCGTCTAGCAAGAGCTAGCAATTGTTTAGTTCATCATCTAGCTGAGTATCTATCGTGTAAGAATACTCCACGATCATTTAGCTAACTCCAAGCTGTCACTTAGTAAATATAATTTACTTGACAACTTTCCGCGAGAATTTTTCGAGAGTGGAAATCTCAAAATCACAATTTTCTTCCTTACTAAAATTAGGAAAATATTTTTCCTTTTATCTCACGGTTACCATGAAACCACTAATAACCTCCCACTCAATTGGTTATTAGAGAAAAACAGATAATTATCCAATAATTATATTATTATAAATATAAATAATAACTACTTACCATAATATATTTATACCTATAGTTTTAAATATTTCATCTCATGAAACATATAAACCATAGCTCTTTTTCTATTTCATGGCACTTAATGTAGATCTCATTTACATTAATTATCCACTTGATGTATCTCATACACCATACCGATCATATCATATATAATCAAATTACCTCTTGTCAATTTGAACATTTTAAATCAACACCAAGAACTGATCTTCAACTTGAATCCATTGAGCTACCAAGGGGACCGTATACACTTGTAGCTCGAAGCTCTAACGGTACGTGAATAACTGATTAAACTCTTTAGTCACGGGATCAACCATCCGTTAACTGTCAGACACTCCACTAAAGATCGATAGCTGAACTCTCCTTACCACAAATATATTATGTGTCCATCTTAACCAATCAACAGTGCAACAACCCTTCACAGATCACTCATAAGTACAGCTCGACCAATAATCGTTATACCCCTGTAGTTACATTATCTCCTTAAGTACCACTAAATCCTCTAATGAACATAAGTCATAGTTCTAATATGACCGAGTCCTCTCTTCTAAAGAGAAGTTGTGGCCACTATGTTTAAGCCCCCCGAATCAGCCCTTAAGGGAGCAATCTATCTACTTACCCTTCCTTCGGGGAAGGAGTGAATCCATCTTGTGTAAGTGAGTTCCCGACTCCCAGATCAGACAAGTCCCCAAAAAGATAGGTATATTGAGTTGGCAATCTGGTCACTCTAACTCATACTAATCAAAAGACCACCCTCAAAGGCAGGAGTTCCAAAAACATTCAGGATTGAGGTCATGTCACCTATGGTCGTTTAGGTGAGATATAAGTCTCCAGTATCAACAGCGTTATCTACAGAGTCTAGTCATCTCGTGGTCCAGTCTTATACAAACTCTTTATACATGACACCTTCGCTCGCATGTCTCCATATGAATGGCCAAGATCTACCATCTGCAGTAGTTTACAACAATTGCAAACCTCTACAAAGCGGGTCGTATCCGTAGCGTCACCAGGATCAAGTATCCCACCTTAACCCTTATACTACAGACCTATTTAGGTTATCACTTAAGGCATGATCCACTCGTGTATCTCATATGCATGCTTAAATTTACATAAGATGACCATGGATCTTTATTTATTGGATATGAGTAAATTCCAGAATGAAATAACAATTATTTTATTCATAAAACAATGTGTATAACTACAAACAATGAGACTCCGAGAGAATTTGGACATCAAGCTCAACAGTAGGTTTATTGCATAACACTAAGAGATTTCTCAAAAAGAATTTTGAGATGAAGGATCTTGATGATGCTTATTTTGTATTAGAGATTGAAATACTGCGAGATCGTTCTCAAGGTATTTTGAGATTGTCACAAAAGAACTGCATTGAAAAGATTTTAAGTAGATTTGGCATGAAAGATTGTGCACCAGGAGATACCCCAATCGCTAAAGGTGATAAATTTCATTTAGATCAATGCCCCAAAACCAAACTCGAGACTAAGGAGATGCAGAAGGTTCCCTATACATCGACTGTTGAAAATCTAATGTACGCTTAAGTATGTATATTAGACGTGAAGTTTCTGATTGTTAAATAAAGAGTTTAGAATGGTCAAATTTTGATAGAACACATAGGAACAAACTCCTTACTTCATGATGGACGATCCATTAACTAAAGGTTTACCACTTAAAAGTTTTTCGTGAGCATGTTACTCACATGGGTATTAGTCACTTTTTTGATTCTATGATTTAGTAGGAGTTTGTTATTGAGGATGTTTTTTTTTACTTTATTTTGTTTATTTTCTATATAGAATAAAGTTGATGGTTTACGTTTTATTATATGAACTTATTTATCATACATACGGTTTAGCATAAAGTTTTACGAATGATCTCACTAAGGAATTTGGACCAGTTGGAAACAGGCATGATCTAGATCACTTTGCATGTAGTTTCCATGCGATCCATCCATACTTGATATATGTCATTGAATGTATTGGAATTGGTGATCAAGGAAGGTCTAGTTATGAGGGTAGTGACAAAAGTCGCCTTGATTCCATGCTAATATAGGAGATAGATCATATCGAACTAAAGGGGAATTCTATTATTGAAATAACATGTTTATGCGCGCGCTTAAGGTTTATGTGATTTAATTATATCAGGTACACAAATATAGCCAAGTTGGAGATGAGATATATTTAAATAATAATTTGTTTAATTAAAGTATGAGCTATGTATATGGATTAATAATTTATTACATTGGGTTATTTTATTAGATTGGGTCATATTATGTGATCAAATTAATTAAAGTCCTAGATTCCTAATGTAGTATGGACTTAATGAGTAGAAGCCCATTCCTAGTTAATTAAGGTTTAATGGGAACCCCAATTGAACTAGTATATAAAGAAATCTTATGCTATGGTACCCTATATATCAAAACAATAAGCAGTTAGTCTTTCTTGAATCTCATCTAGAGAGATCCCACTAAGGCCACTCAGAGTTTTGGTTGAGGAAGACTATAGTCATCTTAAAGTCATCGTCATCTTGAAACTATCATCAATCATAATGGAATCCGATATGTTATTTATTCTCGACAAAGCATGAATAATCATAAGGTTAAATCTATTTGATATAGATTTAAATATTTATGCTATCAGAGAATAAATAACAAAAGAAGAAATTTGGAGGTGGATAGTGTTTATAAACTTAATTTTCAAAAACAAAAACTCAAAAATCAAATTATTTCCAGACAAGACCTAAATAATCTGTTTTTATGATTACTATTTTTTTTAAAAAAAATATTAAATAATTTTATCCATTTTTTTTTAATGGAATATGAATTGCAACTTTTTTCTTTTCATTTTTAAAACTTTTCAATATTTCTTTCTTTCATTCTTTCTTTTTTGGGTAATGAACAACAATTAATCCGCTACCTTTATTGTAGAAACATGGTTAAATAAAATGGAAAACCAAAGAGAAATCAAAACTTTTTCTCAATGAATTTCATCATCTTCTTTTTCTTTTTCTTCCTATTGTTGTTTTGTATTTTTACTCTATCATTAATTTTTTTAATTGAATCTCACCATCATTTTAGCCGCCAATGGAATGCTATCACAGTTCTTCAATTTCAGTTTCAATTCTTCTAAGTTTGGAGGATCACCGGAGAACAGATCTTCATTTTTCACTAATTCTTACTAAAAAATGTTCTAGAAGAAAATCTCTATTTTATGGACTTTTTTCATGTATTACATACTTTTCAACTATACATATTTTTCCAAATATTTATAATACTAATTTGTTATGTGAATTCAGTTAAATAAACAAATATTTTACAAATTTCTACATAAAAATATTGCACTTAATATAGACAAAATACTATTATTTAATATAATCAACAACCATACAATATACTTTAATAGTTGTCAGCCTTATAATAGTCGGAAGTAGTTGTCAAAGTTGATTATTGAAGATGGTTTTTGCTGAAGTCTGTAGTCAAAGCCTGAAGCTGGTCGCATGAAAGTGGTACTGGAGTTGGTTGCGAGAGGTGGTTTTCGAAGTCCAGAGTTGGGTCGCAGGAAGATGGTAGTCGAAGTTGATCATTGAAGATGAGTTTCGCTGGAGGTTGTAATCGGAGGTGGTTGTCGGAGCCCGAAGTTGATCACTTGAAAGTGGTATTGGAGTTGGTTGTTGAAGTTTGTTGTTGGAGGTGGTTGTTGAAAGTCGGAGTTGGCCGTCAGATTTGCTCGCTCGAAGGTGGTCATCAAAGTTGATCATTGAAGGTGATTTTTATTGGAGTTTGTAGTCGAAGGTGGTTGTTGGAGTTGATTATCGATGTTTGTTATCAAAGGTAGCTATTGGAATCTGAAATTGGGCGTTAGAGTTGGTTGCGCGAAAGTGGTTGTTGGAGTTGGGTTATCGGAGTTGTCATCAGAAGTGATTGTCAGAACGCAGAATTGGTCGTTGGAGGTGGTCGCACAAAAGTGGTTGTCGGAGTTGGTCGTCGGAATTGTGATCAGAGGTGGTTGTCGAAGCCCATAGTTGGTTCTTGGAGTGTGACAACGATAGTCACCGCAGTGGTCAATGGGTGAAACCATTGAAAACATTGAAAAAAATAGAGAGTTAGGGTGAGTTAACAAGTTTGTGGACTAAACATTGAGTTGGTATATTATACCACTCATCTCAACTCATTGATGAGTCAAACACCTCTAAACTAGATATTAAAAAGAAGATTTTAGTATATTCGAATTTGATGCTTTATCTCATGATATTTAATTGTTTGAAATTATAATTTTCAGTATAAAATTTGACAAAATCAACATTTTGATTAGAAATAAGTAAAACATATGAAAATTAAAGTCACAAAATTTTGGCAAGTCGTCTGTATGTGAGGTGTTTCTCCAACAAAAGAACAAACGAACGCCAGCCAACATACTCGTCGTCTACTGGAGGAATGAGAATGACACGTGTCGCTTTCTGGCTTAAGAAATAACGAAGCTACGATGCACCCGATGGGAATATTAAAATATATACGATTTCACGTGCTTGTCGCATGCGCCAACAAGAAATTTCTTACGAAAACCACTTTTTCAGGCCACGTGTCACATTCTAAAAGATAGTTACAGTGAAACAGCATGCAAATGATAATATCTCTCAAAAAAGTTCAAAAAAAATATGAAAAAATCAAATTATATGACACGTGTCAATTTTATAGGGCCTTGAGAAAGAAGTTATGGTGAAACAGCATGCAGAGGATAGTTTCTCCATATTTGCAAATTATGATTTGAAAATAATAAAAAGAGTTGGACTTGGACATGCGTGCCTGTCACGAGACCTACCGCCGTCTTGTCGTCGAGCTTTATTTTCCTTTTCATTAAAAAATGCATGTTTCTGTTTTTCTTCCTCTTTTCTGAAAATTTGAAATTACGGAAAATTAACTTGGAATTTTTTATTTTCAAAATATTAGTGAGAATTTGAGCTCTTTTTCTTTTTCATTTTTTTTTTTTGTCATATAGATGAGTTATGAATATATGGCATGTTTCAGCTTTTGATCTTGCCAAATTGGTTTATATTATCTATCTTTATTTTTTATATTTATAAATTATTAGCCAAATGTATTATAACTTTTTTTAAAAAAAAATATTGTAACATTGTGTTTATGTTGTTAGTTAAATTAATAAATTGTAATATAATAAACAACACTGCATTTTAAATATACACAAACTCAACAACTTCAAGTTATTTGAGAGTTAAATGCCTAGTAAATTTAAGGTTAATGTTTATTACCCATAAATTAAGGATTATTTGGAATAACAGGAGAAAAAAAATATTTTTCAAAAAAATCATTTTTATTTAAAAAATATATAAAAAAAAGGTTTAAAATATGCTCTGAAAGTATCAAATATTATCTTAAATAGTAAAAAAGATAAATCAAACACACTCTAAATAGATTTTACACTATTCAACTCAATAATTATTAGAGAACAATCAATTGATGAGACCGTTTGTATTCTTTCTGAGATTGTCTCTCTCCATGATTAGAACACTATAATCCTCTTCTAGAAGGTTGTAATTTAAGAGAGTATAATTTAAGTCGAGTAATCCTAGAACAGTATCTTTAGAGATGACATGCTCTTATTTACACTAAGTAATTCCAATAAAAAAAATTTATGTAGTCCCTTATAGTATACGAACATAAATATGTTATATATATTTAAAGTAGTAGAAGGGAATACGAAGAGTTAAACTTTTGACTACTCGTAAAGGACTATTTGATAAGTGGTAGGAAGAGATTTGGAAATTTTGAGGTAGTTTGCAAAATTCCTTTTGGGGTTTGGCAATGTGTAGTCTTGTTCGTGTGTGGTGTGTTTGTGTATGTTAGAAAATAAATCGGGATGAGAAAATTGGTGGCTTTTTCTTTTTTCATATTATCTTTGGAAAATATTACCAATGATTCCATTAAAGACTTTACATATATTAAAACTACATTTAAATGGGCAATTGCAATTGTAGTTAATCTAATTTACATGAAATATTTCCAAGATTTATCACTTAAAATATAAATGTGAATTTTGTCAAATGAAAATACATGCATTTAATTGGTTGAAATGAGAAATTTCAGTTAATCACAAGTTGTTACATTGTCATAATGAAAGTCCATTTTATTGGATTTAGAACCAATAAAAAATTACTTTGTTCTAAACTAAAATTTGGAGATAAATAAATGACAGACTAAAAAATGTTACATGTCTCCTTTATAATCATTTGATTCACGATGATATATACTTATTAAATTCAACGGTGATTAAGCCTAGACAACAATCAATTAATTCGACTAATGACCCAATTGAGCTTCAAATTATAAATTGGATCAGACTGAGTTATTACAAATGTTTGGGTCCAAAGTCCAACCTAGTTCAAGGCCATGATGGAAACTTAGGCCAAAGAAAAGACTAGACTCAAGCTCAATTTAGCCCAAGGCCACATATGGTCTATGGGAAACCTCTATAAATAGAGGCCTTAGTCCTTCATTTTATGAATTTTTTTTTTTTTTTAAGAGTTGAAGGCTTCAGCTTTGAAGCTCTGAAGTCCGAAGATTGAAGCTCTCAAGTTCACAAGTTCTAAAGACTAAAACTCTGATTTTCCATAGGTTGAAGGTCTGAATATCTGAAGAACACGAATCTCTTAAAGCTTTGAAATCAAAATAATGAAACTCTCCTGGATATAAGAATACTCAAGCTCCAAAGATCAACATTTGCTCTCTGAAAGATCTAAAGACTAATGCTTATAAGACTTCTAGAAGATTAGAAGACTCTAAAAAACTCTTGAAGTCAGAAACTCCAAGCCAGAGTGCGATTCAAGTTGGTCACACAAGCCAAATGCTGGTCTAAGGTGATCAGCAAGTCATAGGCCGATCTAAACCGATCAACAAGCCAAAAGCTTATCCAAATTGATCAACAAGTCCAAAGGTCAATCTTCCAAGAAGATCATCAAGCCTAAAGGCCGATCCTCTAAGAAGATAATCAAGCACAAAGGTTGATCCTATGAGAAGATCATCAAACCCAAAGGTCAATTATCCAAGAAGATCATCGAACACAAAGGTCGATTGTCCAAGAAGATCAACAAACCTAATATTGAAGTTTACTTTTTGAGAGAAAGTATTAAACGATTATGTATTAGAAAGTTCGCTCACTATACTATACTTAAATTAATACAAATACAAAGTTGATTCGACCAATCAAATTTCTCTGAAAATCTCGTAGGACACATCCGTTGGTTATCAAGAAAGTATATCATCGACCAATATATATATTACTCGGGAGATATATGGTTGATTTACTAATAACTAATCGGTTTTATTTAATTAGCACCATCTGATAACTATTAAATTTTTCAAAAAGAAAATGAATTTATTTATTCTCAATTTCTTACCATGATTTGCATCTTTAAAAAGTTGAATTATTGGCCAAATTCTAAAAACAAAAATAAATTCTTATTTTAAAATATTGATAAAAAGTAGATAACAAACTAATAAATTTAGAGGTAAAATTTGTATTTATAGACTTAATTTTAAAAACTAAAAACAAAAAAATTGAATAGTTATCAAAGAAGAAAGTTAATCTTGTTTGATTCACTAGTTTCAAAAGATGGGTATATTTGTAATTACTTAAAGCTAATTATATACTAAGAATCTCTCATAATAGTTTTTTTTCTTTCTATTTAGTCACTATCATTTAAAACTTTCTTATATATTATCTGTTTATGTTTAAAGATATTCTTCTTGGTAGGGCTAACAAGAAGAATAAGTAGATTTTAACTTTTCATTTGTAAAAATAGCAAATCAACATTTCATTTGTAAAAATGACAAAATGAATTAAAAATAAAAAAAATAAACGAATTTATACAAGTCTAAACTACCCCAACCATATAGATGAGATTGCAATTGACTTGTTAAGAAATATTCGTAATTACACAGTAATTAAAACAAACATCTAGAGACTATCGATTGGTTGTGCTCGTACCGGCCTCTTTTCCAATCAAGTTGCCGTCATTTTCCTCTCTGAAATTTGTTCCTCCACCAACAATGGCGAGACCTCCAACTTGAATTTTGTCTTCATCCCTTGCTCTATCGGGCGTGGCTCCCTCTCCTTTCGCCAGTACTTCACCATTAGCTTCGACTCCTTCTCCACCGGTTTCATTTTTGCTCCTTCGAAACCATTAGTGATCACTCCAGTTCCATCTTCTTCTTTCTCAACTCTTTCAACACAAGCTCTGTCACCGACCTCAACTCCTAACAATGGTGTTGTCGTGAGTAGAATCAACGTCTTTGAATCTATCATCGCAATCATAATTTCCTCCATCCTACTACTTTAAATATTATGCGATTAGTTTGTCTTCACTCTTCGCTCTAAAATTTTCAAACTAATTAAAAAATCGAATATTTGATTGTATAAAATTTTCAAACTAATTAAAAAATCAAAATACAAAAATATAAAATAAGTTGAAGAAAAGTTTTAAAAAATCAAAACAAATCAATAAAATGATATTTGAAGAAAAAGGGTTCAGTTTTGATAATTGTACACAAAAAAATATTTTAGTTGAAAATAAGATGTATGATAAAACAAAGGTACAAAGGAAAAAAATTAGTTACACTATAATCCGGATGAAGGTAGTCATAAAAGGTCTTTTGAAAGTTTTTGGTGATACTTCCAATGAGATATTTATGTAATCAACAAATACACTATAATTAGCCTCCAAACCAGCCCAACAAATACACTAAACTTAAAAACAAATATATTACAATCGAAATTCAATTAACCAAACTATCTAATCACTTTTGAACTTACCCAAAATTCTGTAACAATACTTTCTCTTTATCTAGACCCAAAATATCAATTTAGAAAGTGAGAGTTGGACGGATAAAAACTTTATCTAAATAATTGCATTCATGAAGAAAAAAACTGATTTAGATTGAAGTATAAAAATTCCAATTAAAAATCATCAATTGAAATTACTAACCAATTATTATAAGTTGTTGATGTCAATCGTGGAGATTTTATGAAAAGAAGATAAACAAACAATATTCCACGATGGTATATCCTTCCTTGATTAAATTTTTCCGGTGGGTTTAAGTCCCAAGGCAAACTGGTTAATACCAACGTCGTTCATATGCTTGGTCTACCTTTTCACTATGGCTAGATAGGAATCACTTTGAAAAAAAGAGACTTTACAACTTAAACTCTTGGTCAATGGCTGATTAAGTCAAGCATTTCATCTATGCACCAGTGAATTTGATCGATTAAGTCAAGCCTCCAAAGTACACTTGTCGTCGATTGAGAGTTAAATAAAATCAGTAAAAAAAAAAAGATGTGTTTGAAACAACAAAAATTTCAATAAATCGGAAGTCATGATAGTGGTTGTTTTCATCCCACTTATCCTTGAACAAAGCTCTTAATCATTTGTTATATTCTAATATTTTATGTTTGAAACAAAAGGACAATAAGTATGACGTTCAAAATAATTTAGCACCCGTGAATCTTGATTAAGATTAATAGAAAGTATAACAAAAATAACAAATCTTAGTTAAAATAATTAATATGATATGATATTTTAAATTTCGAAACAAGATTAGAAAATGAGTTGATGTACAAGAATCGAAAATTCAAAACAACTATTAAATCTGATTAGGAAATTCAAAACAACTATTAAATCACAAGGTTTATGGCAAATTATCTGCTTGAAATGATCTTAGTTGAGGTTGAAAAGTCTACACGGATTTATGGAAAGCATTCAGTAGATGAAGAAAGCTATGGCTACGTGTTGTATTCTAATATTTTATATTTGATATAAAAGGATAATAAATATAACGTTCAAAATAATTTAACACTCGTGAATCTTGATTAAAATTGATAGAAAGTATAATAAAAATAATAAATCTCGTTTAGAATAATTAATATAATATGATATTTTAAATTTCGAAATAAGATTTGAAAATTAGTTGATGTACAAGAAGCGAAAAGTCAAAACAACTATTAAATCATGAGATTTATGGCAAATTATCTGCTTGAAATGATTATCTTAGTTGACGTTGAAAGTCTATTGGGATATATAGTCTCATTAATAAAGATGTTGAATTAATTATACTATAATTAAAAGGGAAGATGAGGTTATTTTAGAATTTCAGAAAATTGGACTCACGTAACATTCATGTGTTTTGCTATAATTCAAACGGATCCCGTCTTTTGTATTTTTCCAAATGATAGTGTAATTACTGCTATATACCTGATTATTCATCGGTAAAAACTTGGTTGAATTATAATATTTAATTTAGTGGCAAAAACGTGAAGGAAGGAGGTCATCTACTAGATAAAAGTTTATAATCCCTTTAGAATTACTCTAATAAATGGGTAGATATTTCAAGTCGTTTTTAATCTTAAATGTCATTTTCTTATCCTCTGAGCTTAAACCTATTCATCGCAAGTGATTTTAACATTATTTATAATGGTGGACTAAACTTAAACATGCATTAGATACTATATTCTTTTATCGACACATTTAACACTTATTCTTTAAAATATTTTTAAGGAAAAATTATCTTCTTAATCACCAGTATTGAAGAATATGTGCATTTTGTCCCTAAATGACGGTTAAGGCTTTGAATTGAGGTAGAATATTTGAAGTATGTCTGTGGAGTTCATATGTCACTGTTTGGGGTATAGAGTTATTTGGTATGAGTTGATATATTTGGAGTGCAAAATTGATGAAGATGTATTGGAGTTGGTTGTCAAAGTTTGTTATCGGAGGTGGTTTTCGAATCCCCGAGTTAGTCAGTCGAAAGTGGTCGGCAAAGTTGATCATCAAAGATGATTTTCGCTGGAGATTGTAGTCGAAGCTGACTGTCGAAGCCCAAGTTAGTCGCGTGAAGGTGGTATTAAAGTTGGTTATCAAAGGTGGTTGTCGGAGCCCGAAGTCGAAGTTTGTCGTTGAAGGTGCTTGTCGAAGTCTCGAGTTGGTCGTCGGAGTTGCTCGCTCAAAGATGATCATCGAAGGTGATTTTCATTGGAGTTTGTAGTCGGAGGTGGTTGTTGGAGTCTACGAAGGTGGTTGTCGGAGTTGGTCATCGGAGTTTGTTGTCGGAGCCAATTGGTTATCGGAGTTGGTAGCGCGAAGGTGGTCTTTGAAATTAGGTCACCGGTGGTGGTTGTCTGAGTTGGTAGTGCGAAGGTGATCGTCGGAGTTAGTAGCGCGAAAGTGATCGTCGATTTTGGGTCACCGAAGGTGTGGATTTTAATTTGCAGCTTTTTTTGTTTGTTTGAAAAACATTAATGTGCAACATTTAGGAGATAAGTAGAAATGATGAGGCCTCAAATTTTTTTAAGTATTGATAATATGTTGACGGATATTTTTTTTAAATAAAAATTATAAAAATATTTGAATGAACAAATAATTACTTAATTAGTTTTAAATAAATTTAAATTTCCTATTATTAAGTGGGTCAATATTTTGTCAAAAATATATATTAGGTCTATATTGGTTGTATTTTATTGATATATTATTTATATTTCATTGATTTTTTTAAAAGATATAATGGAAATGTTAATTTTTTTAGAAAGAATAAAAATAGTAATTCATTCATTAGGTTGAAGAACTGATAGAAGAAGAAAACTCTATGGGAAATCGTCAGAAATAGTTCCCTCTAAAAATTTTACTTTTTAATAGTGGCACTTTATTTAAAACTCGTTAAATTATTATTATTATGGTCTATTTCAAAAGAGATTGACCATCAAAATTTACATAAAATTTTATTTTATTTTTATCTTATTGATTGTTTGGGATTTTTAAATAAAATTCGAATCAGTGTGAACATTGAGATAATATTAATTTTTTCAAATATTATATAAACTTTTCAAATTTTATATCAAATCTTATATTTTTTTCAAATTTTTTCCAATTTTGATTTTTTTTAACAAAATCTTATATTGAATTCTTTTGTTTCAACAATTATATGAGTTTTCACATTTTCAAATAAATTTACCATTTATGATTTTTCAAATAGATTTGAAGTGCACTATGATTTTCAAATTTTACCAAAAAAAAAAAAAGAAGAAGAAGAAGAAGATTTGGAAATATAAAAAATCATGATGTTATTTAGTCGACTTTTCATCGAGAAAGCCTAAATATATAGAATCTCAGTTTGAATTATGCTCAAAATCACACCGGGATTCTTTCTATTTCCCAAATCTTCCTTAGTTTTTGGCAACATTTGGTGTTTGGGCTGAAAGATTTGAAAAATTAAATAAGATTTAATACAAAATTTGGAAAGATTACATAATATTTGGAAATTTTGGCGGCCCGTGATTTCACGAGCCCAAAATAATGGACAAGTTAAAAAAGTAAATTTTTATGTAAATTTGTGTGGTCGATCTCGGATGAAATGGAACGAGAAAAACTATTTTAACGAGTTTTCAAAAAGGTGCTATTTTCAAAGATGAAAATTTGAGGAGACTATTTCTGACATTCTCTCAAACTCTTTTGGTGCTTGGTTTTGATTATATTTTCCATTTGTGGTCTCAATTTCAAATTGTTACACTTGTTTCTTAAGTTTTGAGTGCAATTTATTTTGATCCCTATTTTTACCATTGAATTTTGAGTTTAAGCCACGTTTACTAAACTGTAATAAAAATTAGTGTAGTTGGAAAAAAAATTCCATTGATGAATCAACGGTAGTGAGTCTGAATAGCAAATGTAACCGGAATGTTTTTTATTGCGATTATTTAAAATTATGATCAAATTTGTTGTTATCGTTATCGTTACCGTTACCCTTAAGGGTCAAACGGTAACGATAACAGTAAAGGTGTTGAAATTCAAAATTTTCTCTATGGAACAGTAACAATAAAAGTAATCGTAACAGTAATCATAATGATAATGATAACGATACGATGTAATTTTCATACGTAACTGGATTGAGCACACTTCGCTTGTCAATCAGTTTGCATTTTTATTATAGATTTGGAAGTGGATCCCATGTGTCAGTACGGATGGACATCGCAAGTAAGCAACACCATATGTAATCAAATAGGGCCCACTTTTCACATTACCATTGAGTTATTACTTTTTCATCGGATAAACATGAACTTAGTTTTCATTTGGTAGTTAAGTATCAATATGTTACACATTTATCCTTCATCTTTACTAAGGTTCACTTTTGGTTAATTATTTTAAATAATTATGATATAAAACTTTAAATTAATTTCAATATCGATAGAAAATTAATTTAATTAGCTAATTTATTTTTTTTAATTTAATCAATAGACATTAACACCCAAAGACCACAAGTATATTTAGTAAAAAAATCAATAGTAAAAATGTAAATCTTAAAACCTGTTGATTAAAGGGAAACAAAACTTAAGAATCAAGGTAAAAAAGCAACACATATCCAAAACATGGTTACCAAAAGGAAAAAAATAAACTTAAAAGGCAAAGTAAAAGTCTAACATTTTGAAACCTAGATACCAAATGGAATCTAGACTAAAAAACTTAAAAACTAAAAGGATATAGACCAAATAGAAAATAAACTCAAAACTCCAGATAAAATTGTAATATTTGGACAATGGGTGACATTGATGAATATGGTGGTGATGAATATGGAAGTGATGATGGTAATGAAGTGTTTTGGTTTCGAAAATACCTTGGAGAGGCAAATTCGGTTGTCCACCATCGTTGTGCGCATAAAGGTTCTTATAGCAATTGATACATCGAGCTACTGTATTGGGTCAAATTCATGGCCAAACAAAATATGAAAATAAGTTCATCCCTAAAATTGATATCGATTCTCTAATGAACAAAATGTTTTGTTTCAAAAGATATTCAAAAGTTCTCCATTACAATCCTAAAGTCACTATTGCCTTAGAAATAGAATAATCAACTAATTGATTATAAAATACCAATTAAACAATAAGTAATCTAAATTAACCACTATATTAAACTCAAATATATTACTTATCTCCTAATTCTCTTCCAAATGTAAATTAGGATAAACTCAAAATTTATAGATGAATGGGTATTTTCTAAAGTGTAAATTTAAATTTTTGTTAACTTACAAGTTTAGTTGATTTTAGGTTTGTGTCATTTTATGTTCTTAATTTTTTAAAAATTAAGCCTATAAATACTTCTTTTACCTCCAAGTCTCTTGCTTTGCTATCTCTTTTTACTTATATTTTCAAATCCAAGTCCAAATTTGAAAACTTAAAAAAATAGTTTTAAAAACTTGTTTTTGTTTTTGGAATTTGGCTAAGAATGCGACTCTTCTACTTAAGATTGATACAAATTATGGTAAGAAAATGAAAGGAAATAGGCTTAATTTTAAAAAACCAAAAATGAAAAATAAAATGATTACTAAATAATGTTTAAGTATTTGAATTTTTAATTTTTTGTGTAATAAATCAATGATCTATTTAACATTTCTCTTACCTTTTTCATGTAGGACATGTTATATATAAAATTAAAAGTTGAAGGAGCTATTAAAAACTTAGTTTTATATATTTTTATCAGCTACACTGAAATTAAAATTTTGAATTATAAAGACTAGGTTACATTACATCTGGGAGACTAAATTATTATGTTATATAAATATATATTTAAAAGAAAGTAAGGACTAGGGATGTAATTATAAAAAAAAAAAAAATTAATATATTATATAAAAGATTATTATTTTAAATGACAAAACTGTTGAAAATATTTATAAATAATAGCGAAATATCATAGTCAAACCTCCTACTAAATTGAAAGCTATATTAAAAAGAATTATACTATCCATCAAGTTGGGATTCAGCAAAATAGAGATTGAATTAGACTGCTCAACGGCAATAAACATATTAAACAGGAAATTAACTTACCTCAATGAAGTCCAATGCATATATGAAGAAGTCTTTAAGCTCGCCAAAAAATTTCAAGATATTTCCCTCTCTTTTGTAAATCGGAAAAATAATAATGAAATAGCTATTAGGACTTTTGATGCTCATCAGGCTTAATAAAGAACTCATTTCTCAAAAATAAAAAATAAAAAAAAAATCAAAATATCAGAATCTATCTAATAGATATCTATCGCGGTCTATGCCGATAGATATTAAAATTTTGCTATATTTGTAAATATTTTAGTTCATTTTTCTATATCTGAAAACAACACTTGTATATCATATATTATATTTTGGGTAATACTAATGCACTCATCTTTATGCATCTTCTCTCATTATTCACACTAAAAAAGAAATAAAATATTTCAAAGAACAAATAAGAAAAGATTGTCACATGAAAAATTTCGATTGGACAATTTATTGGGATACACGTAAGTATTTTCTTAGAAATATATCACATATTAGAAGTGGATGTGTAATTATGTAAATATGTGTATGAATCTATGATATATATGTGATATGATTGTATAATTATGTATATATGTGTATGAATCTATGATATATATGTGAGAATCTATGATATATGTGTGATATGATTTTACTTGTTGTAGCCGGCCATGAAAACATGTAACCGAAAAAACCGATAAAAGTGGATTGTAAAGCACAACTCTACCCCATACGTCTTTAAATCTCAAACCGCCACGTGTTCGGTCTTATCCGTTCACAGTTTCCCCCCTTTTTAAATCCCTCTCAAATGGTAAACCAAAAAGCAACCCGAATTTTTTGTATGGATGACCTCATTTGATAGGCCCAAATGAAAAATGACCATGTGTAGAAAAATTAATGGAGAGTGGTCTTCTGCTAACGTCATCTATGTGTGATTTACCGTTTCGCCTCTAAGATGTCCCCCGCATGCCTGGGCCTACCAAGAAAATTGATCCTCGATTATCCGTCCCTCGATCCTCCATTACACGTTACTCAATCCTCGTTGGCTCGTCACACGATCCTCAATGCACGATCACTCGATATTCAAATACATGGTCACTCGATACGTGTGCAATCAACACGTGTATACTCGATCATAGTCATGTCATACTTGAAACTCGATTAACGTATACTCGATCATTTTAAATTGCCCACGCCCTTGGAAGACCTGCTCCGTAGTTAATGTTTATGTACAAACATACACAAATTAGGAAATTTTATGACAATTCTCATTATTCCTCCAAATCAACTTCTTGAAATTTGAAGTAATTTTTTTATTAACTAAGAACAAACAAAATTGAAACACAAAAGAGAAAATCGAGCTCACTTTTTCTCCAAAAAATCCATTTCATAAAACTTGTTTTTCTTGGCAGAGATCAAGGCATTTAGATCATTTCACTATATTGTCTCACACTTCAAGTAAGTAAATGTGCTAGTTTTTTTTTTCCTCATTTTTTACTCATGTTTTTTACTTTTCTGACGTTGTACGAGACATATGAATGTAGTAAAGAGAAAAGTAAGTGTGAGTTTGTGAGTGTGCACTAAAACATGTGAGTAGCTCTCAGAGTGGGGGGGGAGAAAGCTATAAAACAGTAAGCATCAAGTTAAGAATACTGAGTATTAGAGGATAAGTATCAAGTAGCGAAAATCGAGTATAGTAAGTATTTAACAGTAACCAATTTTCCTAACTGCTCACTTTGTGTATTGTTTTTCTTGAAGGATGGAGAAGTATATATTCTTACATTATGGTGGTACATGGGACGACACAAAAGAACACTATATTGGAAGTCGTTTGAAGGGTTTGCTAGTTTCGAGTACATTTACATATAATGAGCTGGTAAATCCAGTATATGAGATCATGTAAGTTAGTTCGACAGAGTTCAAGATTATAACGAGGGTAACATATAAGATGGATATTGATTTTCCTCCATTATGATTAATGGACGATGCTGATGTTAAATTTCTCCTCTTAGATTACGACCATACTAGACCACATGTATTTATAAGTCTTGAGAAAATTGAAGAAATTCATCGCGAGGCAACATTTGATTACCCAAAGAGAGAAGATCAACCCATGTGTGGAGTAGATGTCAATGAGCATAATGTTTTTCCATCGGGTGTCTCACTGAAAAATGAAACATCGATGTTAGTATAGCGAACGTATTACATCCAAATGTGACAATAGAAGAGGTTGGGACATGTGTAAATGAGAATGTGATGATAGAAGAGGAAGAAGCTGGGAAATGAAGAACAGCTAACCCAGGTTGTTTTAGGGAGTGGTCCTTCTGTTGTGAATGAAGAACAACCAACTTCAATTCTGTCAAATGATTTTGGCTATTTTGTTAGGAGTGTAACTTGCCAAATTCTTGGAATGTACCATCCGATAGTAATGCCAAAATGGGAGACTTAATCATGCAACCACAATCATCCATAAGGTTATGGGGATACCATTGAAGTAGGTTAAATTTTCTTCAGCAAAGTAGTGTGAAAATAAGGTTAGCAATGTTGACCATTAAGATCAACTTTGAGTTGCGGGTTAAAAAATCAAACAAAAAATTGTATATTGTTCGATATTTACACCCGACTTGTAAGTGGGTTGTTCAAGCAATTAAAATAGAGGGATATTGTGAAACCCGGAATTTCATTTTTCCTACTTAAGCAGGTGGTTAAGGAAATTAACTAAGTGAAAGTTAAAATCTATGTTGAAGAGAGGGAAATTTCTAAGTGTTGAATAGATTTTCCTTGAGTAGCTTTGAGTTAAGCTTTAATTGATGAAAAATTGACTAAGTGTTGGACTAGGCATTGCCATGCATTGGCCATAAGATCTTGGAGAGATTATTTGGGCCAAGGGAGAAGTTGAAGTGGGAGTGACGCATGCCTTGGAGGTTAGACCAACGCATTAGGCTGAATGGATATATTGGATGCATTGGATGATGAATGCGTTGGATGCGTTAGATGCATTGGATGATGAATGCGTTGGAAGGGTGGTATACGTCCATACGGCTAAAGGAAGAAAGTTGAAAGTGATGCGTTGGAAGGTTGGGATGGCACAAGGGTCATCGGTGCAAAGGGCATGCGGACACAAGGGTGTGCGAGTGATGCTAAGCGCCCATGTCGAGCGAGCCCATGCGTCGATCGACCGAGCGAGCCCTGCGAGTGATGCTAAGCTGCCGTGCCAAGCGATGCGTCGATGCCAAGCTGCCATGCCAAGCGATGCATCGATACCAAACTGCCAACCAAGCGCCCATGCCACTGTCTCTTATACACATCTAGATGTGTATAAGAGACAGTGTGAGCCCTACGAGTGATGCCAAGCTGCTGTGCCAAGCGATGCGTCGATGCCAAGCTGCCATGCCAAGCGATGCATCGATACCAAACTGCCAACCAAGCGCCCATGCCAAGCGACTCATGCGAGCGATGCGTTGATGACGAGCGAGCTATGCGATTGATGCTAAGCAACCGTCCTATATGTCGAGGCCGTGCGACCTTACTATGTGTTGGAGGATGACGATGGCTTGCACGATGGATGCGTTGGACAAAGGCCATGCGATGGGCTAGGTTGGACACATAGTGGTTAGCCCTTGCGTTGGTTAAGGCTTGCGATGACTGAGTGAGTTAGGTTGCGATGGTGCTGTGTTGAAAACCAAGGAGAACCAAGGGTTGCTATGCGTTGATGGCATACTATGTGTTGAATATTCAAGGATTTGTAGACGCATAGGAAGAATGATCTCATATGGAGGACGTCATCCGGACATGTGGCTTGTTAGGAGGAATTTTTAAACATTAAGCAAATTAAGTGGATGCATAAGAAGACATGTAAAGGATGAGGACTATGCATTGGTGAAAGGAGAAAAAGACACTTTGGCTTACGCTGATGTAAGAATGCGTTGATGGTGTGAAAAAAAGACACTTGGACATGCAGCCAAGAAGGAGGTGTCGGCCGTGGAGCAATCTTGGACGCCTATAAATAGGGCCAAGGACTTTAGATGAGAACTGAAATTCTCTTTAAAGGACATAAAGAATAGTGTGTGAGGACTACTTGGGAGAAAACCATGCGTTGGTAGCAAGACCATGCATTGGTCAAGAACTTTCAAGAGGGGAGATGCTATCGTGCAGAAAAGACAGGAAGCAGCATCAAATTAGAACTAAGAGTTCTCCCAGAATACTCATGCATTTGATGTGATTCCAAATCCATATGAAAGCTAAAAGAGTTTAGTTTTCATGGTGGGGCTGCCGAAGAAGAAGCTCCAAGGAATCGGGCTGGAAAATGAGGAAAAGACAGAGGAGTCGAGCTGTTGGGTAAGCTGGGTCAATCTTGATAATTCCGGCCAAACCACGAGGAGTTCTGAGCTAATATTTTGAGGTAAGCTTCCTAAGACAGAGCATATTTGTAGAAGGAAGTATCTCGAGATAAAGCCTAAAACTATAAGTAATCTGAGCTTTAAGTTGAATCTGGATTGTAGGGTTCAAAAGGGAGCCCGAGGTGACCAAGGAACTTCTAAAGAGAAAGGTTCCTAAACGATCAAGGTGAGTGGTTATTGTGTGTTGTATTAATAGGTAAATATATATAGGGGATAATGTTAAATTGGCATGATCATGTATATATGTTTATCTGATTACTATGCTTGTTGAGATATTGCTT
The DNA here is from genome assembly GCF_009727055.1 of Benincasa hispida. Lineage (NCBI taxonomy): Eukaryota > Viridiplantae > Streptophyta > Magnoliopsida > Cucurbitales > Cucurbitaceae > Benincasa > Benincasa hispida. The sequence continues at coordinate 23,589,589 of NC_052350.1, read as the reverse complement.
ATATGTTTGTTTTGGAAACTGAAATTGTACCCGGGATATATAGTTAGCATGCTTGAAAAAGGTACTTGGCGGGAAAATATAGTCGGCTTCGGTCAGTGGGAAATGATAGTCGGTGATGACCAGTGGGAAATATAGTCAAGTTACCTAAGCATAGCTAGCAGGAAAATAGTCGATGTGCACATTGGCGGGATAATAGGGTACAGGGAAAGTTTCCACGGGAATTGTTGTTGTCTTAGTATATATGTGAAAGTACTAGGGATGTTTTTATTATGTGATAACCAGCGGTCAAGCTGGGGTTGATTGTTTTAACCAGTGATCGAGCTGGGGATTGCCCAGCGGTTTGGCTGAAAAATAATAATGAACTTATGGTAATGTTCTTGTTAATTATGTATTACTTTCCCAAAAGTATATTTCTGTTGACAAAGTTATTTGTTTATCTAAAGGTACCACTCACTGGGCTTTATAGCTCATGTTTTTCCATGTTTTATGTTTTACCCCCCCTTTTCCTCCTAGGTAGCGAAAGGTGAGGAATTCCAGGGTGCTGCTAAGGTCAAGGTCTGCCACATACCACAGTTACACTTCTGAAGGGTTTACAGTTGTCCTTATAAATTTGTTGTTAAGTCTTAGAGTTGTATAAACGTTACATTGTTGTAATTAAATGGGCCTACTTAATCAGTTGATTGTTGAATTTGTTCATTAGTATCAGAGTTATTTTCGCAAGAGTTTATTAGGCAGTAAGTGTCAAATGAAAGGGTTGATAACTGCTGCAATCACGCCCTTTCTCAGGCTCGGAGGGTAGTCTGGGGCAGGGTGTGACAGATATGATATTTTCAAGATCACAAAATGCACGCACAACCACATATGCTCGATTAAAGTATTGAATCATGACCACAGGCAAGCTAGCGTATTGTTGTTGGTCATTTGATGAAGGACAAGTTCGACATTGGTCGGGGGGACAAACCGCACCATATTATTGAGGATATATGGTATCATTATGGTGTCAGTATTAGTTATGACAAGGTATGACGTGCAAGAGAAACTGCTCTTGCTCTTGCAATGACACTAGAGGAATCATATGCCAACTTGCATACATATGGCGAGGCTTTGAAGATAGAAAATCCTGGAACTATATTTGAGATCGAGCTTGAAGAGTCAAAATATTTCAAATACATGTTCATGGCACTAGGTGCGAGTTTAAGAGGTTTTAAGATTTGTCAACCAGCGATCATTCTAGATGGTACTCATCTAAAGGGTAAGTACAAGGGAACAATGCTAGTTGGCATTGCAATGGACGGTAACAACCAACTGTACTTACTGGCATATGCAATTGTTGATAGTGAGATGACCGAGCCTTGAAGTGGTTCATGAAGAACCTTAAAATAGCAATTGGAGAATGCCCTAACTCATATTCATCTCAGACCGTGGACAGAGTATAGCTCGTTGATGTTGTATTCCCCAATTCTTACCACAAACTTTGTACCTACCATTTGAAAAGGAACGTGGAAAATACTTCAAGGACGAGTCCATTAGAAATTTGTTTCATGGTGCTTGCAGAGCGTATTGAGAATTAGAGCTCAACACTATTGGGTCCAAATAATGAACTACAACAATGGTTCCCTTGCAAGATATTTAGAAGATGTTGATATTCAGCGATGGGCACAGTGTTACCAATTCGGAAACTAATATATAACATGACCATCAATAGTGTTGAATACTTCAATGCTATTACCAAAGAAGCTCGAGTGTTGTCAATAACTTCGTTGCTAGAATACATAAGAAGTCTACTCAAGGTTAGATTCATGAGAGGCGAACACTTTGGTCTAATAATACAACGACACATTCAAAGTATACAGAAGAAATAATGGGTTTAGAATGTGATAAAGCTAAGCGATACCGAAGAAATCCAATCGATTGTTATAGATTTCATGTCAAAGATGGTGGATTAAATGGTATCATCAGCCTTAACACTTGAGAATGTAGTTGCGTACAATTTCAGTGTTTGGAGATTTCGTGTTTGGACGTTATTACTGCAGCTAGAGAGCACAATATCAATCTGTTTACTCTATGCAGCAGATTCTATAGTGTTGATTCTTTATTGCTAGCATGCGCAAAGTCAATAAACCCGTTTGGTCATGTATCCGAATGGAAAAAGCCACCAGGGTATACCGAGGTAAAAATACTCTTACCAAAAAGAGTGGTACAGGTTGGTAGACGAAGGGTAAACAGGATACCGTCTGCTAGAGAACAAGTCACATTAAAGAAATGTGGATGGTGTGGCCATCCGGGACATAATAGACAAAAGTGCAACGAACCACTTGATACGTCCAAATACAAAAAATGAGTACGGATCGAGACTCAAGGGACCAAGACACAATCGATGTCAAATAATGTATAGCATTTTGATAAATACTTTATAATTTATTACTTTGTATTATATTGTTCATTTTATAAATTAAAGATATTCTGATAAATGCTCGATACTCGATTCAATTCACATGTTACTCGTTGCTCAATGCATGTTACTCGATACATGATTACTAGACAATACTCGATAAACAATACTTGATCAAATGACTTCACTCGTTATACCATACTCGATGCAAGTTACCCAATACACGATGCAAGTTACTCGATACTCAATGCATGTTATTCTTGATGCATGATACTCGATACACGACACCTAAAACTATGTACACTCGATACATATACAGTTGTTTATTGTGGAAAAATTGCTCATATAAGTATGGAAATATATGAATTTCTCATATAAAATTAATAGGTTCATACATTTACAAAAATTGTCAAAATTTACTTAGAAAGATCTAATAAAAAAATCGATCAGCCTACAACTCAGCACCATACTGCAACCTAAAATCATGCATTTTATCTTGCTGTAAACTCTCCAGACTGGACCCAGTCACCAAGTATCGAAGAACTTAAGACAAAATATCCCACAATCTAGTGTATCTAACCCCTGTAGGAAGCTTGTATTGACATGACTCAACCTCCAAAGACTATGTGTAAGTGGGGATTTGCAGCATGTAAGTTGTAGAAATGTGCTAGTGAATGGAGAGTGAAGCATAGGGGCCCTAGGAATGATACCAGACCCTTTTGTGTGATATACTTAAAGAGTAAGTCATACAAAAGAATTCACCCAAGGTTTATGTCTATCATCAACATAATCTAGTGCTACTTGTAGTTAAGTGGACTATAGATGTAATCAACATCTGCCCATCTAGGCTGATGTTCAACTACCAATCCAAGCACGTAATCAACATACACGTGCTCTTTCTCTCATAATTCAACAGCTTCTTCACGCGTTTTCTTATATATGGCATGGTATAAGCTATCTGGATCCAATAGGTATGACTCTGCAAAATAGATAACAATATGTTAAATGTGTATCAATCATGCAAAATTTAAATCATATATAATACATACCAATATGCCATCGGGCAATGTCGTGAACCGATGAGCACATATCTCCAGCCGGCTAATAAACTTCCACTGAAGAAACATGAATAAAGCATCGAGAATATATAATATAAAATTCCGGTTAATGAGTGGAAATAGTAAATAACAAGCATACAACATAATATAGATGTTAACTTACATCGTTCTCATCCCAACAATTGTCACGTGTTAGCTCACGAAACAACTCCTTCATCGTACAACTAGTCTTGAAGAGGACTTCATTGTACAATTAGTCCTAAAGAGGACTTCATTACCTAACGAGTGAGGTCCCATATCCACGTTGGTCAACCAGACTATGAATACATTCATCACATCCTCTGAAATAGCATGTCCTAAGTCATAGAAGACGATGTCAGTCGGACATTGACCTAGCTGAATATATTTCTACTTTTTTCCCGCCACCCTAGTCGTGTCAACTGGAGAGGTATACGGTTGTGTCGGCTTTCTCTTCCTACTTGTCCATCTCTGTTCCTCCTTAAAGTCCACAGGATCGACCTTCACCTTAGGCTCGCCCTTCACATTGGACTAGCCCTTCCCATTGGGCTCGCTCTTCAATTTCTGCTCGCCCTTCACCTTGGGCTTGACCTTAATCCTAAACTTCTTCAATGCATGTGGTGGAAGCAACTCAGGGTGTGGTAGTGTCAAATGGGGGAAATGGTGGTATCTTGGAAAGCAACATAAAAAGATGTGGTATCTCGAGGAGAGTGGTGGATACTATAAAGATGGGGAGGATGGGCTCGGTGGATGGCAGAAGGATGAGGTCACTAGATACGGTGGAAGATGGATGCATGGAGTCACTGGACTCTATGGAAGGTGGAGGGATGGGGTCACTAGTCTCGGTGGAAGGTAGAGGGATGGGGTCACTGGACTCCGTGGAGGGTGTAGGGATAGGGTCATTGGTCTCGGTGGAAGGTAGAGAGATGGGGTCAATGGCCTTGGTGAATGATGGATGAATAGGGTCAATGAATCTGTGGATGGTGGAGAGATGGGGTTAATGGGCTCGGTGGATGGATGATGGATACGTGTTCGGATCGAAAATTGATGTGGTTAATTGGACTCCAAACCAAAATAAAAACATTTAAAAATCATCAAAACCTACTTCTTATACTAACAAGTAGCATAAGCAACAAGTATGAGGTTGAACTACAGAGAGGCCATGATTTAATCTTCACTTAAGCTAAATTCGAATGTGAAAAATAGTAAAAGGGGGGGTTTTGGTTTTGGATAAAATGAAAACATGCAAGAAATTAAATTGCAAACGATAAATGTAAACTACGATTGGTCTACCTAGTTTCTAGAGCCATTCAATGCAATTTCTATCCTCAACTTCTGCAATGTAGACATGCAACTGATTCATGTGTGCACAACAACTCGCTCGATGCGATCTAACTAGCCTTACAAAGGCGGCCGACTAGCAAAGATCGAACCTAGTGAGCGTCTTAAACATCAATTAAGGTCAGAAAGGCCATACCCCAACTAATCTACATGTTTCTAAATCCTATTGGGTTTGATATCGTCCATATAGAATTAAAAACGCATGCATTATGTTCAAGGATTATGTTGTGTCGATTTATTGTCAAGAAAGTCATGTTCAATTAACCATATTATCTTCGAACCTAGCAATTTTTGCATATCCAAGGAATAGCCATCAACTTCACAATTAATTAATGCTACTTGATTGATTTTAGCTAGACGTTCTTATGCAAAAATGAATTTAACAAGATATTCATACAAGATTATGACAAACTAAGAATCATAGCCTAGTATGCTCATGAGTGAAAAGTCATCAACACAAACATCATCTTGGAAATTGTAATTGACTCAAAGGAAAAATAATTTCAGTATGCAATCATCAATCAAGAGCAAAAAAACTCAATAAATTACAAAGAATGTTTAATCTAAGAAACTGGAAAAGAAATTACCTCAATAATCCATAGAAAAATCTAGAGATACAATCCAGTCCATGCTTACAATCTAAAATAAAATAAAAATCTAACCTATTGATGCTGAAAAAATAAAGAGGAAGGAAGAAAACTAGGCCTCTCCTCGGCCTCAATAAAATCCAACATAAAAATTGACCTCAAGTGAAGAGAGGTATATATAGAAGTTAGTTGTAGCATTGCAATGTTGTTACACGGATGGCCTCGAGCATTGGGGTAGAGGCACGACATTGCTATGATGCTTGGTTGTGCAAAAGGCACGTGCGCGGACGCTGGAAATTTCATCAAAACTCGTAGTGTTGCAACGCTGCCCTATATCCGTACCTTCTACCTTTTAACGTTAGACTCGCATTGAGGCATGTTTCAGCGTTGCGACGCTTCAAATAGGGGCAGTTGGGTCGTTTATTCTCTTTTGAAGCTTGGTTGCTCTAATTACCTCAAATTGATTCAAATTAAACCTATTTGACTCTGAATGCTCGGTTTTACCTATTCGATGCTCAATACCTACAAAATAGGATAATTAACATGTAAAATCCATTAACGAGCCTAAATTAAGTAGGAGTTATAGCTCTTTTTTTTAACTATCAAATACCCTCAACTTAATTCTCCCGAGCAAGGTAAAACAAAATATAGACACGAATCATGTGATGCAAATGAATGACTCGAATCTCAAGGCTAAAGATAACAAACTCTTCACAAAGATAGGGTCATTCAAATGCATGCATTAAATCAAGAAATTTAAAAGTAATTCTCTATCCCCTACGTATGTGTGTTTAGCCAATCCTATCTAGGTTTTTACTAGCCCGGGATAGTTTTATTCGATCCTTAACTCGTTTTCCCCTACTTTGGCTCGGATGATCGAGTAATAAGCTTCCTAGACCTAAGGTGGCAATGTAAGACTTTACGCAAAAGAGGAACCCTTATCCAGACTACGCCAACTTCGTTTTGGCTTGTTCACACGGGTTACGTGAAATACATCTAACTATGAGCAACGTATCCTTTAAAGGTGCCAAAGTTACTCATTCCTCAAAGACACTTTAGCTTAGAGAGAAACTACGGGTGTCATAGCCACTCCAGGTTAATCACACCCCTAAGAAAAAGGAGTAATCCTCTTCAAAAATATCATACAAACTTACTTTTACTCTATAACATTCTTGCCTTTTATTCAGCGTACAATAGACCTTTACTTTACAAAGCAAGAGTTTGGCAAAAATCTAAGCATACATTACTAAGTTGGGCTTCAGTTACTTAACAACTATCACCTAGACCTTTCGAGGTGACAACAAGCATATGGACCAAATAACCCAATCCTTAGCATTTAAAATCACAAATAAGACGGCTACGTGTTCAAAATATGTAGGGGAATCGAGAAAAAAATTTTAAATTTGGCCCAAAATCATGCATGCATATTGTGAATCCTAAATAGAGCGAATATAGAGTTATCTAAAACCTATCACAGAAAGTCATAATCACAATACATGCATCACAAAAATCATATCAGCAGCCCAACCACAAAGTTCAAGCTTAGGTGCTCAAGGACTTGCCAAACATGTATAACCATCACCCCCGACCTAAAAAAATACATTATCCTCATTGTATCTCTAATCTAGCCTAATGAAAATAAAGACAACGGAACAGAAAACCTCCCGTGTAGCCATTTTCATGCACGGTCTTTGAGCTATAGTAGGAGGGCGACTTAATTTGATTTTTTTTCTCTTTTTTAGGGACTAAGAAGAGGAACCTATAAAAGAAAAACAAAAAGTTAAACCAAGAAAGCAATAAAAGAAAGCAAGTAAATTTATTCACCTGACTCCCTCCAGGAAGGGCAAATTTTTAACGTCAGTTACTCGACATGACTCGTCCTCTATCAAGGTACAAATAAATTCTCGTATTTCTTCGGTCCTTTCTGAGATTAGTCGATATAACCCGGTAAGGCTATAAGGTTCTTCACCTTTTGAAAAAAACTAGACAGGTCAAATTTGTGGTTTTTAATTATAGACAAAAAAAGGTAAGAAACAAAAAATTCAAAAGACAGACGACCCGAAAGAGTCGAAATAAAGAAAAGGCTCAACAAACTCTGACTCGTAATGAAAAGATGAGCAATAATTGAAAATATAAGCAATGCCAAGAGAAAGAACAGATCAAGGCTTAGTAGCCTCTAACTCTTTTACCTCAGACTCCTCGAAATGAAGCATTAACTCATACTTAACCTCATTAACTTGTTTTTGACATGTTAGAGAATAAACATCTTTTTCATCACTGAAAGGGTAAAATTTCTCCACAAACTCAGCCTCAATGATATGAACGATGGGAAGCTCCAAATGGTTCTCCAATGTAAGCATGAAATTAATAAGCTAAGGAACAAGACCAACCTCAATTAGCATGGGGGTTTGAGTCTCCAGGTGAGACTCAATAGAATCCTGCACATACTGAGAAGAATTACCAGCAAGTTCACGCATTATAAAACTCAAAGTCTTACCTTGACCAATGCTCTAAGGAACCAGTTGGTCACTTCACTGTTCAACTCGGTATGATCAAAAGATCGTTCCATCCAAGACTCTTCAAGTCTCCCAACTAATTCAGTAATCTGAACAACGAGCTCACTCAGATTCTGAAATTCGATTCTAGCTTTGGATCCAGAATGGAATCTATCTTGCTGGAAACTCGAGGATTCATGATGACTAAAGGAGGATGTCTGCACAATCTCACAAGATTTGTTAGAAAGCTCCTTAACCAATTCTTCTAAAGAAATACCTGAATTGGAGGAAGAGACATGCATCGATAACGAAGTTTAGCTAGGAATCTCTCAATGGGGATAATAATTGCGCTCAAGACCACGCGAAACATGTAAATGCGTAATAGCCAAATCTTAAACAAGAGAGGTTAGTTGTGAAACTTGATTTTTAAACTCATTAAATTCTCTTACCTCTTATTCTCTTCGCTGAGTCATTTTCTTTGCACGAAGCGCGTAGTAAATGTGCAAATCGTCTGCCATGATAAAACATGTAGACACAAGAAAAAAAATATATTTTTGGGGTTTTTAAAGGTTATAAGTCAAATTCAGCCGCAAAAGATTAATTGGCTTCCCTCCCTGACAACGACACCATTTTGTTCGGGCCAAAAATTGATGTTGTTAATTAGACTCCAAAACCAAAACAAAAATATTTTTAAAATCACTAAAACCTACTTCTTATACTAACAAGTAGCATAAGTGGCAAATACGGGGTTTATCTACTGATAGATCATGATTTAATCTTCTTTTAAGCTAAATTCAACTATGAAAAGCAGTAAAAATGGGGGTTTTGGTTTTGGATAAAATTAAAACATGCAAGAAATAGAATTTCAAAGGATAAATGTAAATATGGATTGGTTTTATCTAGTTTTCAGATCAAGATACACATTCAATGTAATTTCTATCATCGTTTTCTGCCAATTAATTGTGCATGCACAACTACTCGCTTGATTCAACCGAACTAGCCTCTATAGTGGTGGATAACTAGTAAGAATCTAACCAAGAAAACATCCTAATTATCAATTAAGGTGGGAAAGGCTATATCCTAACTAATCTACATGCTTCTAAATTCTATTGGGTTGAATAGTGTCCATAGAGAATTAAAAACACATGCATTATGTTCAAGGATTCTGTTGTACCGATTAATTATCAAGAAAGCCACGTTCAATTAACCAATTATTTTCGAACCTAACAATTCATGTATCATAGGAATATCCATCAAATGCACAATTAACTAATGCTACTTGATTGATTTTAGCTACATATTTAGGTAAGAACGTGACGTAGTAAAAATCGATTAACCATGAACGATTATGCGTGAACAGTCAACCTCACAATCATGCGTACAAAAATTTAATCGGATTCAAATAAGACACAAATTCAGCATAGAATACTGAATTCTTAAGAAAATTAGCAAAGAATTAAAACTCCAAAAAACTTTATAGAAATTCGTTACCTTGAGCAATCCATAGACAAATTGAAGAGGAAGAACCAAACCATCATTTACGATCCAAAAGAATTAAAAACCTAACCTAAAGATATTGAAGATATAAAGAGGAAAGAAGAAAACCATGCCTCTTCTTGGCCTCTATAAGATTCAACATTAAAAATTGACCTATAGTTAAGAGAGGTATATATAGAAGTTAGCTGTACCATTGCAATGTTAGGGACAACGTTGTAAAGCTGTTATGCGGATGGCCTCGAGCGCTGGGGTAAAAGCATGACGTTGCTGTGACGCTAGCTACGTAAGAGGCACGCGCGCTGAAGATAGAAATTCCATCAAAATTCGGAGCCTTGCAACACTAACCTATATCCACGACTAGTGCCTTTCAACGTTGAACTAGCATTGCACTTAGGCATGTTTCAGCGTTGCGACGCTTCTTACAGGGGCAGTTTGGTCATTTATTATCCTTTGAAGCTCAAATGCTCGAATTACCTTAAATTTCTTCAAATTAACCCCGTTTGACTTCAAATGCTCGGCCCTACCTCTTCGGTGCTCAATACCTACAAGATAGGATAATTAACATGTAAAATCCATTCACGAGTCTAAATTAAGCTAGGAATTATAGATCTTTTGAGAGTTATCAATGGAGTCAATAAACTCTGTGGATGGTGGATGGATGGGGTCACAGGACACGATGGAAGGTGAAGGAATGAGGATACTAGTCTCGGTGGAAGGTGGATGAGTGGGTTCATGGGACTCGGTGGATGGTGGAGGAATGGGGTCACTGGTCTCGATGAAATTCATGCCTAAACCCTACATCATTTACGAAGTACATTAGGTCAAACACTAAATGTTACATATTTATATTAGAATAAGAACAAGATCAATATAATATTACGTACTCAACACAAGGACCGCGGTAAGCTGGTGATTGTTTATACGCCGGCCTGAAGGACACTCAAGTCAAACTTTACATCTTTCGAGTCTGACTACACATTGTCCAATTTAGGTTCCATCATAAACACTCTCTAGTCTATGTTATAGAGTGATGTACAAATGCACATACCCCTTATAGGCTCTGAACGGGATGTATTCGGTCGAGGCAACACTTGCTTCTCAATTGGGGGCACATGCTCATAAGTAGCGAGCTCGTGAGATTAATGCTCATCAAGTACTAGCTGGTGGCATTGATGCTCATGACTCTCGTAGTCACTCTGACTCTCGTAGTCACTGGAGTGACTATGAGCATTCTCATCATGGGGTGATCTATGTGTCTCTAAGGAGCTCGTTGATAACTGGTAGAAATAAAGTTATTAAAGCTCAATTCATTAAAACAATGGGAGAAAGCGATGGTAAAATAGGCAATATTACGATTGAATGCACCAAACTAAAAGAAAATTTTGATCGCTAACGCTCATCGCATAAAAGCAGTTAAAATGCGTTATTCTGTGCAGGTACAATGCGATGGCGCGCTTGAGTTGCGATCCAAGAGCACAATGCGATGGCGCGTTTGAGTTTGAGATCCAAGAGTATCTCAAAGATGATCATGTGATGAATTTACATAAAGGCGGTAGCCTAATGTAAAGAAACATGATGGGACGTAAAGCTAATAACGGTCAAATCAAAAATACAGTTAACGGCAGTTGAAAACCATATCGTTGTAAATACATTGAACTTTCAGTGACTATTAGATGACACAACAGGGTATGGAAATTAATGCTGCCCATTCATGCAATCATTAGTGAGAATAACTGCTTTGGCTAGAAGTCTATAAATATACGATACTACCAAAACAAAAAGGGAGCGCATGAGGAAACGAGGCGAAGCCGAGGGAAAGGAATTCTTGAGAAGAAATTAATTTTCGGAGAGGTCGAGAGATTGTCGGAGATAGCACGGAGGAGAGACACCCAACCCTTGGGAGAGCAAGATTCTACAATTCGGGAAAGAGTTGAAGTGATAAGAGCAATGTAAAAAGCCAGAGGAAGCAAGACATTACTTACCTGGCTTGATACTTCTTACACCATTTATTGTTTTATACTCAAACAAAGATTCGCAAAAATGGAAAGTTCATTTCAATTCATGTTCAGTCTCTTCACATCATGCATGAGTAACTAAATATGTGAATGGGTTGAGAAGTACTTAGCTGGCATGACTTAAGCTATGCACTTTATGCGATAATCTTGTCTTATGTATGCTTCATTCATCATTTGGAGTACTTGAGAGAGTAGTCTACAGACAGAATCTAGGCTTGAGAAAGTCGAATTAGATTGCATAAGCAAGAGTAGAGACTTAGAAATAAGTTCTATCTGCTATATTCCATACACATTGCATGCATCCTAGAAATAGGAAATGTGGCATCATGCATTGAGAAATGTAGTGCTTAATATTTGTGTATAACATGATCGCATGACTTGTACAAAATCTTAAGAAATGCTAGCTAAACCATTTCTCAACCCCTTCATCACATACTTGTTATAACACCACCCTTTCATCGATGCACATTTAATTCTATCGCATTAGAAAATCTAAGTTAAATCACCATCTACTTCTTAATCACCATCGCAATAGAATCATCGCATATCTATTTAGTAAACCCTGCATTCGACCCTGGACTTACTAGGACCCTAAGAAGGCTTATACTTGGGCTTTGTTAGGAAAACTTGCATGATCATCGCATCCACACATCCTTTCATCGCATGATAAATCAACGCATCACTTGTCTCAGTATCAATACGCCCGTATATGGGTTGTTCATCAACCCTAGTATCCCTATACCGCCTTTCCCTATCCGACATGATCAGTGATGTGGGTGTGATCCTTGTCTATACAAAACAACGAAGAATTTGTTGGTTATATGTGACATTCACCTTAAATCCAAGAAAATATTGATATAATATACTAACCTCATTGGACTTAAACACATCTCGTTGTATTGTTTTGGTCGGTGATGAGTATGTACGCTTCCACCTCAAAAATCGAGGTAAAACATGTCTACTTATCGGGTTGCAACTTTTCCGACAACCGTTGATATGATCTCGTATGGCCACACCTATCATAATTCATAAATAATTATAAAACAAGAATAAATAGTAAGTCATATTGTAACTAAAATAAGTAGATCTTATATGGCCAATGAACGAATATTACTTAGAATGCATGATGGAACCCCAGTAGGTTATACTTGACAATGTAGTTCTTATTGTTCGTAGACTTTTTTTTATAGTTATCTATTTTGCCACTCAATCCTCTATGCAGTCCAAGTAACATCCTCTCCCATAGCATGTTTTTCCAATCCATGGAATTAAAGTAATCCAAATCCTCCACATCAATTAATAATGTCTTGTCAACATTGGCTCTCGTCTTCTCCTTCCCCGTACACTCAATTCAGTGTAATAGACCAATGTCATCTTCACAGCATCCATGTCGTTATCAAACTTCATCTCTTTGTACATTGTCTTTAAGGTATCAATGTAAATGTCCCCCGTAAAATCATTTTTGAAATACCTACTATGAGTGATCCAAGTGCTTCACCCCTCCTCACAACTGTTTGATTAAGTGACCGTCACAATCCCATCACCAATAGGAAGTCTTCTTTGGAGAATGTAACAACCATACCATTCAAATCGAAGGTCATTGCATCCTTCCTATTTGTTGCAGTTTGTGCCCTAAAGTCTCGTGTCCTGTAGTTTATAAACAACTATGTAAAAACGCTTATGATGTATAATATATATGATATTTACTTCACTTCTTGACTTTGCACATTTAGATGTTTTTTATTTTACCACAAACCAATAAACTTAATATCCTTGGTTGTCTTTATGTTACTTAAGCATGTATGTAGTGAATACAAATGGATCATATCTTAAGTGACAACCAAAATGGTCTGTAGTATATGGATATAGGAGGAAAACCTTGTCTTGGTAACACTACGGATGCGGCCTGCTTTGTGGAATTGTTACAAGTGTTGTGACTTGTCACAGATGGTCTGATCTTGATCGTTCGTGTAGCGAACATGCGAGCGAGGGCATCCTATACAAAGAGTTTGTATAAGACCTGGCCTCGAAGTGTTAACGTCTCGTCATATAACTCCGTTCATGACTGAGAATTCACTTCACTACGATGACCATATGTAACATGACCTCAATCCTGATGAGTTGGTAACTCCTGCCATTGAGAGCGGTCTTTTGATTTACATGGGTGCGAGTGGTCAGAGCGCCGACTCAAACCTACCACTTTGAGGATTCGTCTGATTTGGGAGTTGGGAACTCAGCTTCACAAGATAGAGTTCACTCTTTCTCCGAAGCAGGGGTAAGTAGATAGATTACTCTATTAAGGGCTGATCCCAGGGCTTGAATGATGTGGTATCACACACCTTCTCATGGCCCAAGAGGTTTTCACACATAGTAGAACTATATTGTATTGTTCATTAAAGGGATCAGTGGTATTTAAGAAGTAAGATGTAACTATAAAGGGGAAACGGTAAATTGGTCTGATGTAATTACGAGCATCTGTGAAGGGTCATCATACTGATGATTGGTTATATCCAATGGACATAGAAATATATCTATGGTAAGAAGAGTTCAACTGTCAGTCTTTAGTGGAATGTCTGGCAGTTAACAGATGGTGGATATCGTGGCTAAAGATTTTAGTCAGCTAGTCATGTACCGTTGGAGCTTCGAGCCATGGGTCTATAAGGTCCCCTTCGTAGCTTGGATACAAGTTGAGAGTCAGTTTTGGGTTCAGTTTGAAGTGTTCAAATTGACTAGAGGGAGTTCGATTATATATGATATAATTGAACTAGTTAATTATAAGTGATACTATTAACTTTATGTATGAGATACATTAATTTGAAGGAAATTGGATATAAATATGATTTATATATAATGGAGGAAAAATACTATGATTAATATATGATATTAATTCATAAGTTATGAATATGATGTGATCATATTCATTGTCTATTAATTGGACGGTTAAAAGGATGATAGAACGACATCTCTTCTGTTTTATAGTGAATGAGTAAGTTGAAAAATCACTTTGAGACGCTTAAATAGCTCACGATGTGTTAAGCATTGGATGCGTGGACATTGTGTTGAAGAGTATCATTGCTTAGAAAACTTGTGCCTATACTGAAGGATCTCAAAACAAGAGTTCCATGAGCGGGCTTAGATCGCTCCGATTCCACAGTGACCGAAACATAAACGATATACATTCTATACTAACAGTTGTGCATATTAAAATCAATAACAGCATACTCAGAATACGATAAAACGTAGAGAAAGAGGTTCATACCAGAGGAAGACGATCTTCATTTATGTGAACCTACAGCAGCGGAAAACTCCATTGATCTACCAGCATCCAGCGATTCTCTCGATTGTTGCTGCACAATCCGAACGTACACGAACAAGGATTCGGGGACACCACCACCACCAGGGAAACCCAGTTTCCTCGGCGTCAAAAACAAAAAGTGTGGGCTTTTGTAAGTTTGGTAAAAGACGGAGGAAAGGGTATCGTGTAGACGACAAGCGCGTACAAGAAGAACTCTGCTATCGTATAGTGGGGACGTTTATCGTATAGTAAAACTACACGATCGTTTAGGAAATACTAGACGATCGTTTAGGAAAGTGGCATACGATCGTTTAGGGAACGCGTGAACTAGACGATCATTTAGACGAAAGAGAATTTATGTATAAGCTCTCGGTGATCGATCTTTCACAGTTTCTTTTGAGGCGCGGGAATTCGAAATAGCACGAATCAATTGATTCTCAAAATGAAAACCCTTTCCATACTTCAACCCATCGGTTATCTCAACCCTCACGGCTCCACGTTCCCCACGTTCATACGTGAATTAATTGGTTAATTATTAAATAATTAATCAATTTATTTATTTAATAATATAAATCATATTAATATTTTATATCCTATAGTTTGATATCAAATATCTACTATAGTATTTTTCCTTTACTTGATATAAATCATATTTATATCTAATTTCCTCCAAAATAATGTATCTCATACATTTAGCCAATTATATCATATATAATTAACTAGTCCAATTATATCATATATAATTGAACATCCTCTTGTCAATTTGAACATTTCAAATTAACCCAAACACTGGTTCTCGACATTATCCAAGCTACCCAGGTGACCAAATAGACCTATGGCTCGAAGCTCCAACGGTACATGAATGGCTGACTAAACTCTTTTGACATGAGATTCACCATCCGTTAACTATCAGTGACTTCACTAAAGACCAACAACTGAACTTTTCTTACCACAGATATATTTCTGTGTCCATTGGATATAACCAATCATGAATACGATGACCCTTCATAGATGCTCGTAAGTACAGCTGGGCCAATTTACCGTTTTTCCCTTGTAGTTACATTTCACTCCTTAAGTACCACTGATTCCTCTAATGAACACTACAACAAAGTCTAACTATGTGTAAACACCTCTCGAGCCAAGAGAAGGTGTGTGGTGCCACATCATTCAAGCCCCGGAATCAGCCCTTGAGGGAGTTATCTATCTACTTACCCCTGCCTTGGGAAATGAATGAATTCTATCTTGTGTAGTTGAGTTCCCAGCTCCCAAATCAGACGAATCCCCAAAATGGTAGGTTTGAATCGGCGACTTGGCCACTCGCACCCATACAAATCAAAGGACCGCCCTCAATGGTAGGAGTTCCCAACTCACTCAGGATTGAGATCATATTACATATGGTCATCCTAGTGAAGTGAAGTCTTTGTCATGAACGGTGTTATATAACGAGATATTAACAATTCGTGGTCAGGTCTTATACAAACTCTTTGTATAGGACGCCCCTGCTTGCATGTCCCCAACACGAATGATTAAGATCAGATCATCTGTGGCAAGTTACAACACTTGTGACCATTCCACAAAGCGGGCCGCGTCCGTAGCGTTACCAGGATAAGGTTTCCCTTCTTTATCCATTTACTACAGACCATTTTGGTTATCATTCAAGACATGATCTGCTTGTATGTCACCACATACA
This sequence comes from Benincasa hispida, assembly GCF_009727055.1. NCBI lineage: Eukaryota > Viridiplantae > Streptophyta > Magnoliopsida > Cucurbitales > Cucurbitaceae > Benincasa > Benincasa hispida. The sequence goes on along the minus strand of NC_052350.1, from coordinate 23,573,201 downwards.
TGCTTGAGTCACATACAGATAACCAAGGATTTTATGTTTATTGGTTTGTGGTAAAGCAAATAAAATAACTAAATGAGCAAAACAACAAGATGTGAAGTAAATATCATATATTAACAATCGCAGGTGTTCATATATACTATTTACAAACTACAGGACACGAGACTTTAGGGCATCAACCCCAACATATATGATAGTGCTTGAACAATCGCTTACCTATACGATAGTGCTAAGTAATCGCTTAACGATTACACCCGCACGCTATTTGCTAAACGATCGTTTACCTTTTCCTAAGCGATTGTTTAGCACTCGACATTTACTAAACGATCATTTAGCGTCTGATATTTACTAAACGATCGTATAGACGATCGCTTAGTTTTTCCTACACGATCATTTAGACAATCGCTTACCTTTTCCTACACGATCGTATATTTCACCTAAACAATCAAGTATTTTGTCTATATGATAGACGAACCTATCTCCCGCTTGCTTGATCATTGTATATGATTTCCATTCCTTCTCCCCTCTACCAAATCCGAATAAAGCCACCTCTTTAGATTCTCACTCCAAGAATACTGAAGGCTCTGAGTGGTGGTGTCATTCCCATTTTCTTGTGTTCGTGTGGAGACTGTTCGAGGTGGACGATTGGGTTTTCCTGAGCAAGAGTTTATCGTCTCAGTAAAAAGCGAGATTTTCTGTGAAGAATAAGTCTTCAACTGGTATGATCTCTCAATCTCTTATTTATTGTTCTTTTGAGCATGTCAATAATTTAGTATCATGAATGCATTTTAGTATGTTTGAATGTATATGCAGAAATTTTATCACAATGAATTGGAAAGATCCGCTTCTGCTCGTAGGGACTCTTGAATAAGAGTTCCTTCACTATTGTCTACAACCTCCCTCAATAGAATGTAGTGGACCTAGACTATTGAAGATAATGTCCATGTCCATGAATCGTCCAAATACCGTCTTCTTGAAGAGGGCAAGTTGAGTAGAAGTAAGCTTCTCTTTTCCAATCTTGTTAGTCGTCCATGAAGGAAATCAAACTCGAGATTTCCATGAGCAACGGAAAATAGATTATTCCAAATTACAATCATGAATGAACATTACAAATTATAGTAGTAAACAAAATAAACAGTTATGCAATCAATATCGAAATTACAGCATGAAAACTCAAATGAACAAGGATAAATGCTACGAACGTTTGTCGACTCGTCTCCATGATCCTTGCTCACAAACGCTCGAACAACAGCAACCTCGAACGCTAGAACACCACAACTGCAACACTGCACGAACACTTTGCGTTCGTCCTCAGCGATCGCCTCGATCACGAACTCCCCGACAAGAACACGAACGGCCTCCACAGAACTCGTACGGTGTCAGAGTTGAGTATTACACCACCAAGAAGGCTACATTGGTAATTCTCTGTGTGAGAATCCAGAGGATGGGCTCTTTTAGACTTGGTATGAGGCAAACGAAGGAGGAATGAACAATCGTGTACACGATTGGACAAGTGAGAGATGGCTAAAACCTATCGCATAGGTCGATGCCCAATCGTTTAGCTAAAGCTAAGCGGTCATCTAGCAAAAGCTAAGGGGTCGTTTAGCTCAATGTTTGTCGCCTACAAAATATTTACACGGTCGTTTACTAAATACATTGTCGCTTAGTAAATCAGTATTTACTTGACAAGCTTTTGTAGTTTCTTTATGCGAGATAGAAAAAACTCAAAATCAATTTTCAACCTTTTGTAAGAACTTTCTAAAATTAGGAAAATAATTTTTCTTTGTCTCACGGTTACCATGAACCACCAATAACCTCTCACTCAATTGGTTATTGAAGAAAAAGATTTAATTATCCAATAATTAATATTATTATAAAATAAATGAAACAACTTATCATACTATATTTATAACCTATAGTTTAATATTTAGCATCTCATGAAACATATAAACCATAGTTCTTTTTCTATTTCATGGTACTTAATGTAAATCTCATTTACATCAATCCTCCACTAGATGTATCTCATACATCATATCGATTATATCATATATAATCAAAATACCTCTTGTCAATTTGAACATTTCAAATCAATAACAAGAATTGATCCTCAACTAAACCCATTGAGCTACCAAGGGGACCTTATGGACCTGTAGCTCGAAGCTCCAACAGTACGTGAATAACTGACTAAACACTTTAGTCACAGGATCCACCATCCATTAACTGTCAGGCACTCCATTAAAGACCGACAGCTGAACTCTCCTTACCACAGGTATATTATGTGTCCATCTTAACCAATCAGTAGTGTGATAACCCTTCACTGATTGCTCGTAAGTACAGCTGGGCCAATAACCATTATGCTCCTATAGTTATATCTAACTCCTTTATAGGATCTAAAGGCAACACTAGAAAGTGGGGTGAATAGGGTTAACTACCAATTTTTAAAAAATAATTTTATCTTCAAACAATGCTAAATAAAGTTAACCCATTAATTTGATTAAAGAAAATTTATGCAAGACAAAACTTAAATAATGCAAGTTATGATAACTTCAAATTTAAAGACAATTTAATCGAGGATAAATTTAAATAACACACTAAAAATTAAATCATGCAATTAGGAAAAATTAAAAAATAACTAAGACAAGAAGCAAAAAATTGAAAACCAGAAATAAAAAAGAGAGAGGAAGAGAAAACACCGGGAATTATAGTGGTTCGGCAAATTGCCTACTCCACTCTTCAAGACTCCTTCTTGAGTATTTCACTAAGTGATCCTCTTGCAGGTGAGGACCAAACTGACACACGACCCTCTTTTTCTTAGGCTAAAAAGAAACCCAAGATCATTTTTACTGGTTCAGGATCAAACCAATTTCTTTTTCTCACAACCCAAGGTGTACCCACACCTTAATACAATTCCCAAAAATTAAAAGAAAACCTCACAATATTACCTCTTGAAGACTAAATACACAAGTTGAGCACTTAAAAAAAACTCACAAAAATAACTCAGGTCAATTTAGGAGCAAGGAGGACAAGAATTTGAGAGTAGAGAGAATTGAGAGCTTAAGACTTGATAGCTTTTGGTGTCAATGAAGAGTAAAATCAAGTTGAATTTATAGGTGAGGGGGATAAATTTTGGCCATTGGATATGATTGCAAATGAAGGGTGGAGATTGAATGAAAAGGAAAGGATTTGTAATTAAGAGAGGAATTGAAAAATTGGAATTATTGAGATTTGGAGAATAAAAAAGTATTTGAAGGATGACAATTTAGGAAGGAAATCAAATTTGAAAAGGCTGAAAAATCTTAAACCGCACCATGTGTCACCATACTATTGATCCGCGCATCAATTAACGATTTCTCCTTCTTTTCCTTTTTTTTTTTTAATATCAGCTGCCACTTGTCATTATCTTATTCGTCCACGATCGCCACATCACTGCCACATCATCGCCATGTCAGCATAAAAGTGACCGGTTGGAGCGCCACGTCGGATGCCACGTCAGCAAGGTGCCACGTGTCACTGACACGTTGGATTTCCTCTCCAATCTTCTTTTGTTTATAACTTTCTCGTTTGAACTCCGATTTGAGCGATTCAAATTGCGTTGGAATTGTCTTTACGAGGTCTACAAGATAGTAACTCTGAAACACTAAAAATGTAGTACAAAAAATCTGAGTTTGTTATCATGAAAATACTTGGTTTGATTGAAGTCTAAAAGCTAACATCCTTAAGTACTACTGATCCCTCTAATGAACATAAGTCATAGTCCTACTATGACTGAGTCCTCTCTTCCAAAGAGAAGTTGTGGCTACTATGTTCAAGCCTCAAAATCAACACTTAAGGGAGCAATCTCTCTACTTATCCCTGCTTCGGGAAAGAAGTGAATTCCATCTTGTGGATTGAGTTTCCATCTCCCAGATCAGACAAGTCCCCAAAAAGGTAGGCATGTTGAGTTGGTAATCTGGCCACCTATACTAATCAAAGGACCGCCCTCAAAGGCATGAATTTCCAAAATACTAAGAATTGAGGTTGTGTCACCTATGTTGTTTTAGGTGAGATGTAAGTCTCTAGTATCAATGGCGTTATATACAGAGTCTAGTCATCCCGTGGTCTAGATCTTATACAAACTCTTTGTATAGGATACCCCCACTCGCACATCTCCACGTGAATGGTTAGGATCTACCATCTGTAGTAGTACAACACTTGTAAACCTCTATAAAGCGGGTCATATCCTTAGTGTCACTAGGATCAAGTATCCACCTTAATCCTTATACTACAAACGTATTTAGGTTATCACTTAAGGCATGATCCACTTGTATATCACATATACATGCTTAAGTTCACATGAGATAACCAAGGAGATTTGTTTATTGGATATGAGTAAATGCCAGAATTAAATAACATTTATTTTATTCAACAAACAATGTGTATCTTTACAAAACAACAAAACTTCGGGATAATTAGGACACCAATCCCAACATTCCAGATGTAAGAGGATAGGGTGGTCGCTTGGCCTAGGAAACGATCCTGAGAAGGAATCTTGAATTGTCTAACCATATTGCACAGAATAACAAAGAACATCAGAAATTAAGCATTTCTATTCAATACTCGATGCACGATACACGATACTCGATACTCAATACACGATGTGCGATACATGATTGATTGATACCAGATACATGATACATGCTACATAGTGTCCTTTACTTGCTATATTACGCGTTAGGTTTGATTTTTCACCTTTGTGATTTATCCTACTCAAACCCTAAAATCTAGACTGTCCAAAATACTAGAAATATGAAAATTAAAACGAAAAAAAAAAAAAAAAAAAAAAAAAAAGAGCTCCAACCAAACATGCAAGATATGAAAACCGAAATAAAAATCGTATCGATCGAGTACCGAGGAAGATGCAAGTGCATGATGAAAAAATATAACAAACAAAGAAACGAATGATGGCAAAATATAAACAAAGAGAATAATGTTACCTGATGCAGAGAGAATCAAAAGAGTTTTGAGTGTAGAGGTGCAGTCGTCGAGGGATATAAAATTGGAAGATAAGAGAGAATAGTTTGAGAAATGAGTTAAAATGGTGAAATAATGGACTTCAAATGAGTTAAGAATTCAAAAAATTCAAAATGATCGAGTATACGCTTGTCGATTACACATGTATTGAGTGACCATGCATCCAGATACCGAGGATCGAGTGACGGGTAATCGAGGATCGAGTTCCTTGGTAGGCCCAGGCGTGCGGGGTGCATCTCAGGGGTAAAACGGTAAAATCACACGTGGATAACATCGGCAGAAGACCCTTTTTATTACTTTTTCTATAGGTGACCATTTTTCATTTGAGCCTCCCAAATGAGGTTATCCGTATTTGAAAAGAGTGCTTATATATCATATAGTAGATTTTGGGTAATACTGATTACTCATCTTGATGCATTTTCTTTCATTATTCATACTAAAAAAGAAATAAAATATTTCAAGGAAGAAATGAGAAAATATTGTTATGTGACAAATTCTATAGAACAATTTATCGGGATACAAGTATTTTTAAAAATATATATCACATATTAGAAGTGGATATGCAATTATGTACGTATGTGTATGATTGTACGTTGTGGCCGGCCAGGAAAACATGTAACCGAAACAACCGGTAAAAGTGGACTGTAAAGCACAGCTCTACCCCACACGTCTTTAAATCTCAAATCGCCACGTGTCCGGTCTTATCCGTTCACAGTTTCCCCCCTTTTTAAGTCCCTCTCAAATGGTAAACCAAAAAGCACCCCCCCATTACTCCTCCCTCTCTCTCTCTCTCTCTAAAAACCACTTTCCGATCATCTCTCTCTAAAATGGCCACTAATCTCCTCACCTTTCCCCCCGCCGGCATCCGTGCCTGTGCCGCCTCCGCCGACCGACGCTCCGACCATAACCGTCGGAAAACCTCCTCCTCTTCCAACTGGTGGGCCCCGGTCTTCGGCTGGTCCTCCGAACCCGACTATATCGACTCCGCCAACAAGGCCGAACCTCAGGACCTAGCCGGCGGTGTTTCAAAATCGGATCCGGAGACGAAATCCGTTAGGGCTCGATTCTCCCCCGGCTGCTTCACGGAGGCGAAGGCTCGGCAGCTGCGCATGATGACGACGGAAACGGAATCATTTCACGACGTTATGTACCACTCGGCGATCGCATCTCGGCTCGCTTCCGATTTCAAAACTCGCGCTGATTCCTGATCCTGCGGCCGACGAATCTCCGATCCCTCTCATCTATTACATGTAATTATTTATGTCGATTTGTATAAATTAATTGCAAATTTCAGGGATTAAGAGTCGTAAACTGTTTTTTTGTTTGGTTATTTTGGGCCGCACTCTTCTTCCTTGAGGTGAAGAAGAAGATGTTGAAATAAAATAATTGGGTAGATTAGTGACTAAGCTAAGCATGTGTAATATTTGATGTATTTAAATACTTTTGATTTTGGTAAGGATTGATTTTATTATTCTTTTTTATACTGGAAGGACTGAATTATTTAATGCCGGATTAATTGTTAATTGGGATCCGCCTGTCCACCATGACGTGACATTAAAGCAATTAATGGTTCAATCGACACTATTAAATAACTGATTAATTTTTAATTATGTGATGTGAGCACCAACCTTATTGATTACGTTACTGATGCTATATTTTACCATAGATCATAGATGTGTAGAGGCCCGTTCAAAACATTGAACTCATGAAAATATCCATCTCAACGAAAATTTTGAGAAACTTTATAAATATTGATGAAGATTGTTACAATGAGTTAATTAAACTTTGATAGGATCCGTTTAAATTGATTAGATAAAACAATATTCTTAAAAAAAAAAAAAAAGTCTTTTTATTATTATTATTATTAAAACTCTTGATAGAAATGGTTTGAAGTATACTCCCAAAGTCAAATGTTTTTTTCCCCCTAAAATGACTTATTTTCAAAATTAAATGTTTGAAAAGTTAATTTAATAAAATCATTTCAAACCCCGTTATGACAAAATATATACATTTACAATCTAACCGTAATAGTTATGCAAAACTCTAAATTACATGCTGCAAAAGGGAAATACAAAGGTTCAATTGAACTTATCCTTAAAGAACTTTTCTTCTCGTTCCCTCGAACTTTGTTGTACGATCGTTTACCAAACACGAACGTTAGCCTTCGGCAATCTCCTCAAACAAGCACCAACAACATTCATCCCTCGAACAGTAAACAGACACCACCAATAGGTTACCTCGGCATTCTCGATGTGAGAATCCGAGAGTTGTGGGCTTTGTAGGATTTGGAGAGGGTAGGAGGATTTTTCAGATCGTGTAGACAATCGAGTAAGTAGGATATGGTTTGTGTCTAACGTATAGATAGTGTACTCGATCGTTTAGAAGCTAAGTAATTATTGTATAGAAACCTTGTTACACAATCGTGTATGCTCTCAAGCTATCATATAACTTTTGCTTATGATCGCACGATTCACAAATTCGTAATGATCGCCTATCATAAAAATGAAAACAATTTTCATTTTAACCATCAGTTACCATAACTGATCACAACTTCCCACTAAGTTGGTTATGAGAGAAAAAATCGTAACTAATTATCATATAATTGATTTAATTACAAATATAATCAATATATTCATAACCTATAGTTTTAATATCACATCTCATGCAATATATAAACCATAGATATTTTTTCCCCTTATAGCATTTAATAATAATTCCTCCAATTAACGTATCTAATACACCAAGTCAATTATATCTCATATAATTGATACAATGTAATTATATCATATATAATCAAATTTCCTCTTGTTAACTTAAACATTTCAAACTATTCCAAACTAATCCAAAAATTGATTATTAATATGAATCCATTGAGCTACCAAGGGAACCTTATAGACCTATAGCTTGAAGCTCCAAAGGTACGTGAATAACTGATTAAACTCTTTAATCACGATATCCATCGTCCGTTAACTGTCGGGCATTCACTAAAGACCGACAACTGCACTATTCGCACTACAGATATATTTTTGTGTCCATTGGATATAACATATCAACAGTACTATGACTCTTCACAAATCGCTCGTAAGTACAATTGGGCCAATTTATCGTTTTGCCCATGTAATTATATCTAACTCTTTAAGTACAACTGATTCCTCTAATGAACAATATATCATAGTCCTACTATGATCAGCAAATCCTTCTCGTGCCAAGAAAAGGTGTGGCGCCACATTGTTCAAGTCCTAAAATCAGCCCTTAAGGGAGCAATTTATCTACTTACCCCTAAATTGAGGAATGAGTGAATTCCGTCTTGTGTAGCTGAGTTCCTAGCTTCTCAATTAGAAGAATCCCCAAAGTGGTAGGTTTGAGTCAGCGATTTGGCCACTCGCACCCATACAAACCAAATGACCGCCCTCATAGGCAGGAGTTCACAACTCATTCTAGATTAAGGTCATGTTACCTATGGTCATTCTAGTGAGATGAAAGTCTCTGTCATGAATGATGTTATATAATGAGACTAAACATTTTGTGGTCCGGTCTTATGCAGACTCTTTTGTATATAGCATCCCCACTCGCATGTCAGATACATGAATAGTCAGGATCATACAATTTGTAGTACATTACAACACTTGTAACATCTACAAAGCAGGCCACACTCGCAATGTCAATAGGAGGTTTCCCTTCTTTATCCATTTACTACGGACCATTTAGGTTATCATTTAAAGCACGATCCACTTGTATGTCATCGCATACATGCTTAAGTTACAACGATAACCATAGATCTTATTTTATTGGTTTGTGGATAAATGCAACAAAATATCTCATATAGCAAAGACTGTAGTGAAGAAAATATCATATATTATTACATCACAAAATGTTTGTTCATATACATGTCTACAAACTATTGGACCCAGCGAGATTTAGGGCATCAACCCCAACAGATCAGTGATATAACTTAGGTAAATATCGACAATATCAATGATATTAGTGATATTGGTGATACGACTTAGGTAAATATCAATGATGTAACTTACGTAGATATCAATGATATTCGTGTATCAACGATATCAGTAATAAAAGTTCGGTAGATATATGTGATATTCGTATATCAGTGATATCAACAATAAAACTTAGGTAGATAGTTTTCTCTCAAGGTTGATGATTGTTGATAGTTGCTGATGATGAAATATTCATATGATCAATCCTCACCACAAAAAGAAAAACCAATGTGAGATGAAGCATTAGTAATGAATGTTCTTTGAACCTCGTCAACTTAAGCGATAACCACTAATAGCTAATCAAAGTTGATAGTCACTAATAGTCCATTAATGATAACAATTAATATAATTTAAGTGTTAATCTTTTAAAATTAGTAGTCGATCGAAATCTATTGATGAATGTGTGATAACTTTTATTACTTTCCATCATCGATAACTTTAAGTATTAATCTTTTAGTTAACAGTTTTCTCTCAAATTTGATAACTACTTATAAAAACATTGGTGATGACCATGATAGAAGAATATCACCGATAGTCATTGAAAACCTTAAGTTCATTTCAAAATTCATACCAATTCAAGAAAGTTAATCCTCAGTAGATACTGGTAGAAAGTACAGTGATAGTCCATGATAGAAGCTATCAATGATCACTGATGATAAAAGTTATCAACGATAGTCGTGCGAAAACCAATGAGCGAAAAACATTGGACTTTTTAGTCTTTTCCAATATTTGAACTATTTTTGTACTATATTTACAATCTTTGTCTTGTTTGATATATATATTATTATTTTGGGTTTGATTGTCATTTATACACCAAACCATATTTTTAATATAAGTTCAGAATATAAACGGATATAAATATATAAAAATTTCGTTCCATTTAAAATAAAGTATTTAGAATTTAAATTAAAGTACAGACATTAAAAAAATGGCCGTTTTCGGTGGTAGCCCGACGATACAAACTGCGCGTATTGAAGTTGAATTCAAACAATCATTTTTATTTATTCCTGATATCAAATATATAATTCACTAATAATTTATTTAATAATCATTATAATTTGATGTGGACCTAGAATTAAGAATATATATATGAAATTACCAGCTTAGTTTATGAAAGAAATAACTCTATGTTGGTGTAGATTTGGTTCAACTTTAAAAATGTCTTATTAAATTAAATTTAATATCGTGTATTTTAGATTTCTGGATATTGAACTAAGATTCAATTTTATATTTAATAATCTTTTAAAATTTTAATTTTGTGTCAATAAATCATCAACTTATTAAACATTTTTTAATTGACAAATTTTATAAATCTATTTTAACGCAAAATGTAAAGTTACGTTTGGTAATTTCTTAGTCCCCATTTGATAACTATTTGATATTTGATTTTTGTTTTTTTAAATAAACATATTTTATCCATATTTATTATAATGATTTGTACAATGATTAAATTTTTAGCCAAATTTTAGAAACAAAAACAACTTTTTGAAAGCTACAATTTTTTAGTTATCAAATTTTGGCCTTATTTTTCAAGCTACTGATGAAAAATAGATAACAAAGGAAAAAATTTAGAGAAAGTAGTGTCCTTTAAAAAATAAAAAAAAATCCCAAACGGAGCCTTGGTTTTTTGTTTTTGAAAATTAAGTCTACCTTCACCCAATTTCTTACAATAATTTGTATTTTGAAGTATAATGATTGAATTTTTAGCCCAATTAAAAAAAAGTTTTCAAAAATTACTGTTTTTTAGTTTTCAAAATTTGGCTTCGTTTTTTAAACCTTCGTAAAAAGTAGAAAACAAATTTGAAGGTGATAGAATTATTTATAGGCTTAATTTTAAAAAACAAAAACAAAACTAAGACTCTGTTTGGTAACTAATTCGTTTTTTATTTTTAATTTTTAAAATTAAGCTTATTTTCTTATTTACATTTTTATTAAGTACAATGATTAAATTCTTGGTCTAATTCCGAAATCCAAAAATAATTTTTTAAAAGTTACTTTTTTTTAGTTTTCAAATTTTGACTTAGTTTTTTTAAATCAATGGTAAAAAGTAGACTACTAAAGAAGAAATTTGGAAAGTAATGTATATAGATTTAATTTTAAAAAATAATATAAAAATCTAAATGGTTATCAAATAAGACTTAAATGCTTATCAAACGAAGTCTTAATGATTCTAATACAAAATTGTGGATAAACATTTTCAATATTAGAATGGAGAATTGAAAATTAATTATAATTTAACTAGAAATATATTTTCGAAACGATGGGAAAACAAATACTATATAAAACAAAGCTTTGGGAAATGAGTCGTCTTTAGAAATTCAAATTTCGGATGGAGTATTTTTGTTTTAACCGATTGAATTATAATTAAATTAATACTACTTTATTTTTTTTTTAAAGAAAAAATCGATTTATTTTTATTTTTTTCCCGTGGTGTGAGAAAATAGTAAAACAGCGTTCAAAATTCAAAAAACTCAAAAAGATTCAATTCGAGGGAGAAAAGCAACGGTGGAGCGTGATTCTGACCTTAAATCCAACGGTCAAAAAAATAGCGTCAGTTGAAAGCCAGTAGAGCTTAGCCTATAAACCCTCGTTCTCAAAACTCTCGAACCATTTTTAACCTAAATTGCCGATTTCTTCCTCTTGCTTCGCATTTCCAATTCATTCGACGCATTCCAATGGTGAGTACTCTCTTTTACGCTCTCTTCTTGATCCTGTTTCCTGATTATTTGTTGATTCTATTTTGTGGTGAATTTCGTAGGCTTTGCCGGACCAGAAGACTGTTGATTATCCGAGTTTCAAGCTTGTGATTGTTGGTGATGGTGGCACTGGTATGTTCTTTTTTCTGATTTTTCTTTGAGTACAATAATCACTTGCGATCGCTGTATCATATCTTCTGCTCATAGCAATATAGCATTTCGGATGCAAAATGGTCTTTGCTTGCTAGTAGTACTGTAGTAGTTTAAGCTCGGATTGAGAAGAAAACAGCTTAAACCTTGAAACTATGTTATATGACGTATGATTTGAACAATGATTGACGGGAGATTGGATTCTTGTTCTGAGAAGAAAACTTGTTTTATGGTTTATTAGGGTTTTAATTTTTCGTCAGCACTCGATATTCAAAGGGTGCTAATTCTTTTAAGAGAATGTTTGATCCACAGTAACTTCTATCTTGTTGGCTGCGATAATTTAAACATGAAATCCATCCATTTTCTGTTGGTTACTATAAAAACTTGAAAATTCATGACATTGCCTTGCATATGAGTATTTTCAAACGGCTACAACAAAAGAAGAAAGAAAGAAAGAAAGAAAAGAGATTCACAAATTTTTAGAATATTGGATTTCTATTGTTTGTATTGCTTCAGTTTAAAGGCTGATTCCTCTAATACTTGACAAGACTTCAAATTCCGAGTATGACTGAACTGAATCATTTATGTTATGTTGCTCAGGAAAAACAACTTTTGTGAAAAGACATCTCACAGGGGAGTTCGAAAAGAAATATGAACGTAAGTAAGCATTTTTGCTATTTTTTCTTTCTCCATCTTATGGTTTATTAATTGTTAGGGTTTTATATAAAATAAACAAACAACTTATAAGTATGAATTTGTCCTTCTGTTGTTTCTTATGAACTTAGCAACAATTGGTGTGGAAGTGCACCCTCTGGACTTCTTCACAAACTGTGGAAAAATTAGATTTTACTGTTGGGACACTGCTGGGCAGGAGAAGTTTGGTGGTTTACGGGATGGCTACTAGTAAGTTAAAGAATTTGATCCTTTATTCTTTCGGATGTATTTTTATGCTCTCAAGAGCCAAGATTAGATATTCCCGGTTATACTTTGTTGCACTTGCACATTTCCCTCATTTCTGTGGGGAGTGTTTTTCGAAAATCATTTTCCCTGTTAAGTATGCATTAACTGTTTATTCCTAAACATGATTTGAAACTTGTCCCATATTCTCTTGTACGTTTATTTGTTCTGATAGATTATTTTATCTTTACTACCTTTTTGGGTCTGCGTTGAAATTTTGTGACGGCTTGGTATTATTTTTGTGATGGACTTTCATTTCTGTTCTGATTTCAATTTCCTCCCGCTGAAATTCCTTATTCTGTGTCTTAATCCATGACTGCAGCATCCATGGGCAATGTGCAATCATCATGTTTGATGTTACTGCCAGATTGACATATAAAAATGTTCCCACATGGCACCGTGATCTTTGCAGGTAATCTAAGATTTGTTTGTAGGAAACAAAACAGTTGTATTGAATATGATTGAATTGTTGTAATGTCAGGGCACTCTTCTGGAAGCTGCTTACCATCTGATTACTTATTAACCTGCAGGGTGTGTGAGAATATTCCCATTGTTCTTTGTGGAAACAAGGTTGATGTGAAAAACAGGCAGGTTAAGGCCAAGCAAGTCACATTTCACAGGAAGAAGAACCTTCAGTACTATGAAATATCTGCAAAGAGTAACTACAACTTTGAAAAACCATTCCTGTACTTAGCCAGAAAGTTAGCCGGGTAAATCCAGTTCCTGGTTTACTTGTATTACTTTTTTTTTTATGTGGAAACTTTCATGATAACGTCTTCCTTTTCTTATGGTGATCCAGGGATCCTAACATTCATTTCGTGGAGTCTCCAGCTCTTGCTCCTCCTGAAGTACACATTGACTTGGCTGCCCAGCAACAGTGAGACATTCTCATCCTGAAGTCTTTACTAATGAAACCATTCACATTCTTCGGAGTAATCTATACTTGTTTTCTGCAGGCATGAAGCTGAATTGGTAGCAGCTGCCAGTCAACCACTTCCCGATGATGACGACGATGCTTTTGACTAAAAATGGTCAATCATCTGGTGACAATGCCCTTTGCACATCTATTTTGAGTGAGATTTTTTTTTCTCCTTGCTAGGATTAACAGAAGGGCATAGGTGGGGCAGAGTATGGGCGAGGATTGGAACTTGAATTTTGAAAATGTTAGTTTTCTTCCCTCTAAATGAAAGAAATTTGATGTGGTGTAGATGGTGGGTTCTCTGTTGGTGAGATTCTCTATCGATTATAATAGAGCCACATGGCTTTCGATGAAAGTTTCATTATGCAGAATTTTTCTATGGAGTGTTTTACTTTTTGATTTGTGTTCATTGTTCTCTTATTTCCGTTGGACTTGATGGAATCCCATTATGGTGGTAACATCGTGTTCTCAAGAATAAGAATAGGATGTCAAAAGCAGACGATGAATTAGTAAGGTTTATTTTTGGGGGTCATTTATGCTTCTATACTTTCTGGATATTCTTCGACGAGTAAATTTAAAGTAACACTACAGAATCAGAATTTTATTAATATAAGCGATGAAATTCATTTTGTTGTTTTATGTCGAAATGGATTGAAACCAACATCAACCATCAAAACATTTACTTGAAGATTAAGTTTAAGTTTGACATATATTTCAATTTTCATTTCATTTTGTTTTATTTTTTTGGAGAATTAAGTTAATAAATAGCAATTTGTTCCTTTATTTCGATTATCCCATTTGATTTTTGAAGAGTTCTCTCTGACTTTGAGTTGAGTGGAGAGAAATGGCCAAAAGTTTCATAAGAGCTTGTAAGTGAACTCATTTTGTGTGTATCAACTACTTATGGACTTTTATTTCACAAAATATCGAGGTTTTATTTGTTTTTGGTTATCGTGATATAAACATTTCTTGACTTTGAAAATTCTTAAATTTTTATATTGTTAAAAGTGCCATGTGCTTGTGCTAAAATACTAGTTAATTTAATTAAATCTCCTACCCATTATCTTCTTGTTATCCTCGTAATAAAAATTGGGGCAAATATTGATTTATATCTTAAATTTTAGAAGTTGTTTCAATTAAAGTAACAAACTTATAGTTCAAGCAAAATTAGTTCAACTATATAACTAACGTGCACTCTCTCCGTGAAGGTTGTATATTGTGTAAATTTAAATCTTTAACTTTCATAGGTAAATCGATTGATACATCTATAAAATTTAATGGCATGAATTGACCTATGTCCTAAGTTTCTTATGAGCTAGATAATAGAACATGTTCTTTTAAAGAGAATTTAGAAATACCTTTCCTACTAAGTTTTGGAGGGAAAACATTTAAATTTCATTAATAGTCTCCATCTTTCCAAAAAAAAGTTTAAAAAAATATCTTTGCTGAAAAACATTTTTTTTTCTTCTTAGTCCTCTCTTTACAAATTTTTTCACGTATTTTTAGACTAGAGTAAATATTGAGTAACTAAAATAAATATTGAGTAGCTAGAATAAATATCGAGTATCTAAAGTGAATATCGAGTAATGAACATCGAACCATCACGGGTGCTTTTGAAGGTGGTTATAGTAATGAAATAAGTAGGCTTTTGTATAAAATTTATTATAAGCTTTTTTTTTCCCGTCGTCTTAGCCACTTTACATTTGGTTAAGGTTTTATAGTCCCAAGAATTAAAGATGCCTATGAATAATAAACCAGAAAACAAGATTGTTGGAAATCAAAGACGGATTATTATCTAGATTTGATATGAACAAATTATTTTTATATTTAATTTATAAAATTAAGTATGACAACTCTACAAAATTGTATAGGTTAATCGATAAACAATAAATTTAATTCAAAGTTTTGAGAAAAATAATTATTTAACAATCAAATAATAATATTAATTAAATTATTATTTACACATTTGTAAAATGGGTAACTTATAACTAAAGTTACTTGATTAATGAATAATTATAAAATATTAAATTAAACCAAATTTACCATCCAATTAATTAATTTACATTAGCTAATTTTGAGAAATTTTTTTAAATGGTAAAACCGTTGTAAATATTTTCAAATATAGAAAAAAAAAAACTTTTCCTATAAGCTAAGAAAACTTTGTCATTTTGCTCTATTTACAAATAAGTTACCCATTTTGCTATATATGAAAACAACCACAATTTTAAATAATTAATTGCAAGTTAATTTATTATTTTTAAGTCAATATTCTAAAATAATCTTAAATAATATAATTTAATTTTCACTCGTAGGAGAACCATGTCAATTGCAAGAGAAAATAAAATAAAATAAAATGATGAAAAAAGGAAGATGAATAATAGAAAGAAGAATAAAATAAATGTTGAGAAAAAAGTTGAAAGAAAAAACATGTAGAAAACACCAAAGAAACAAGAAAAATGATTAAAATTTTGAAATAATAAATAATAAAAGAAAGATAAAAGAAAATTAATGAATAGAAAAATAGTAAATAGAAAATAAAAGAGGGAGGAAAAAGGAACGGAAAACTGTAGAGAGAGGCAATTATAAAAAACAAAGAAAAAGAAAAAGAAAAAGTGGGAAGGTTTAATTAAAAACTCACTCATAGTCATTACCATGGATAAATTGAAAAAATTTAAAAATTTAGAAAAACCAGCAAGATTGTCCAAATTAGAGGTCAACATAAAGGTACTGAAAATTGATTCGATCAATCAGAATCAATCAAGTTGAGGTTAGTTGGTCGAGACAAGGACTCGATCGATTTTTCAGTATTCATATAAAGAAAAAGGTGGAAAGATATTTTCAAATTTTTTTTTTTCCAAAAAATAAGTATAACAAGTCTTTTTAAATATAAAAAAATATTTACACTTTATACCAAAAAGTTTCAAAAGTACAAACATTTTTGAAATCTTTTGCTATAAAGTATAAATATTTTTCGATTTTTCTATTTATAAAAATTTTCCTATAACCCACCCCAAGCCCATTGCCTTAGTATTGATTTATTGATTTATTTTTTTCTTTTTTATGTTGTCTAAATTCCAGGCCCACTACACGATTGTTTTTAAATTTTTTTATAAAAAATGATTGATTTAACACAAAAAAAAAAAGAGGACCGACCAAACCCTCGATCAAAATCCACGCATTTTTTGGGTTGATTTTCGGTGCTAGTTTTCTACCAAGACCAACCCGACCAATTGATGCACACTCCTCCCAATTTAACCCCCCCCCTCCAAAAAAAAAAAAAAAGAAAGAAAAAAAAAAAACTCCAAATTTATATCCATAACCCTCCCTCGTAACTTCCTTCACCACCCATTGATCATAATTAAAAACCACAATAATCCTTACATGCCACTAACAAACACTAATCGAGAGAGCACGAAGAAAGTGGTGGTGGGGGGACTCTGTTTCAAACTCGGACTTTGTTCGCACTTTGCAGCAAAAGATAGACCCCGAAGATGAAAAAACAAGGAAAACGAACACAAATCAAACGGTGGAACAACAAGATAGAGAAAAATTCTTCATAATGAACTTTCAATCGGAGGCCATGCGGCTCTCTATTAATGATAGAGAATCTCACCAACAGAAACCAACCATCTACACCACAATTCTCTTTCATCCCGGGGGAAAACTAACATTTTCATAGTTCAAGTTTCAATCCTCAGCCACACCCTGCCCACCTAATTCCCTTCTGTTAATCCTAGCAAGGAAAAAATTATCTTACTCGGGGATAACAGTAGAAAATGGATATGCATAAAGCATCATCACCAGACGATTGACCATTTTCACTCGAAAGCATCGTCGTCATCGTCTGGAAGAGGTTGGCTGGCTGCTGCTGCCAATTCAGCTTCATGCCTGCAGAAATAAGCAACATATGGATATGGATTACTCATAATAATGTGAATGGTTTCATAAGTAATGACTGAGGATGATAGAGTCTCACTGTTGCTGGGCAACCAAGTCAATGTGTACTTCAGGAGGAGCAAGAGCTGGAGACTCCATGAAATGAATGTTAGGATCCCTGGATCGCCATACAAAAAGGAAGTCTGTTGTCATGAAAGTTCCCACATTAAATATAAAAAGTAATACAAGAAAACCGGAAACTGGATTTACCCAGTTAACTTTCTGGCCAAGTATAGGAATGGTTTTTCAAAGTTGTAGTTACTCTTTGCAGATATTTCATAGTACTGTAGGTTCTTCTTCCTGTGGAATGTGACTTTCTTGGCCTTAACCTGCCTGTTTTTCACATCGACCTTGTTTCCACAAAGAACAATTGGAATATTCTCACACACCCTGCAAGGTATTAAGTCTCCAAATGGTAAGCAACTTCAAGAAGTGTGCACTGACAATACAACAATTCATTCATATACGATCGTTTCATACAAACAAATGTTAGATTACCTGCAAAGATCACGGTGCCACGTAGGAACATTTTTATATGTTAATCTGGCAATAACGTCAAACATGATGATGGCACATTGCCCATGAATGCTGCAATCATGGATTAAAACACAAAATAAGGAACTTCATCGGTAGGAGAAAATTGAAATCAGAACAGAAATGAAAGTCCAAAAAAATAATACCAAAATAAAATAGTCTATCAGACCAAATAAATGTACAAGAGAATATAGAAAATTCAACAATGTTGCTAAAGGAATAGGTCATAATTAGTTTTGTAAGTTTCAGCTCATGTTCAGGATAAACAGTAAAGGCATACTTATGGGGGGAAACACACTCCCCACAGAAATGAGGAAAATGTGCAAGTGCAACAAAGTATAACCGGGAATATCGAAACTTGGGAGCATATAAATTCATCCAAAAGGATAAAAGACCTAATTCTATGACTTACTAGTAGCCATCCCGTAAACCACCAAATTTCTTCTGCCCAGCAGTAAAATCTATTTTTTCCACAGTTTGTGAAGAAGTCCAATGGGTGCACCTCCACGCCAATGGTTGCTAAAAGTTCAAGGAAACATAACACACACATAATTATACGTTGTTTGTTTATTTGAAATAAAATCCTAACAATGAATAAACCATAAAATGGGGAAAAAAATTGTAATAATTCTTACGTTCGTATTTCTTTTCGAACTCCCCTGTGAGATGTCTTTTCACAAAAGTTGTTTTTCCTGAGCAACAAAAACGTAATCAATTCAGTTATACTTGTAATTTTAAGTCTTATCGAGTATAATATGAATCCATCTTGACGAAGAAAGATCCTTCGAACTGAAGCAATACAAACAATCTACATCTACCTGGAATAACCAAACCCAATATCCTAATTCATGAACCTCTTTTCATTCGTTCTTCCTTTCTTATTACCGTTTTAGCATCCTCAACTACGAGGCAATGTCATGAATTTTCAAGTTTTTATAGAGAACCAACAAACAGTGATGAAGAGGGGAGGAATTTCATGTTCAAATGACCTCGGCCAAAAAGATAAAGAAGTTCAAGTGGATTATATACGAAGTTTTCTTTAATACCTTTGAACCAAAATTTAAAACTCTAATAAACCATAAGATATGATACAGCTATTCCCAAAGCAAAATCAGAAAAAGAACATACCAGTGCCACCATCACCAACAATCACAAGCTTGAAACTCGGATAATCAACAGTCTTCTGGTCCGGCAAAGCCTACGAAATTCACCACAAAATAGAATCAACAAATACTCAAAAAAGTAAGCACATCAAGAAATTAGAGTGGAAAAGAGAGTACCCACCATTGGTATGCGTCGAATTGGAAATGCAAAGCGAGAAGGAATTGAATCGGCGATTTAGGTTAAAAAGTGTTGAGATTTGAGGACAAGGGTTTATACGGTAAGCACCACGAAGTTTTCTTTCTCCTTTTCTCCTTCAAATTTATTTATTTATTAATATTTCAAAATTTAGTAATTTATTCGTTTAAATACTTTTTTTTTTTGTCCGGATATCAAATCACTATACACCGCAACATCGATCTATGGGGTGATCTTAAGTCTAACATAGAATTTGGTTCGTCGTGGATTACATGTAGGATGTGAGCAACAATGTTATTGATTCTTGGACAAAAAGATAAACCTGAGACAATGGCTCATCGATGAAAGATCCAATAATGTCATCAACAAATGCTTAGACTTCATTGTTAAAACAGTCTTAACCTTCAAGTAAGTTTCAAAGAATCATCCAATTTGTTTCGAGTTTCAAGTTTTCAACTCGTAAAGGATAAATCTCTGCTTCTTCAAATGAAATAATACAGTCTAGGAGAGCAGTAGATTCAGCAAACTCAATAGTAATGATGAACTTTAGAGATTCGATTCCCCACCCTAAACAACAACAATAAATATTTAATCATTTATAAATAATCAATTAAACAAATTTATCAAAATTAGATGTCATTTTTTATTATTTTATGATGTAGACTTTGTATTTTATAAAAACATTGAGTCTCTAATTAGTTTATTAGTTTATTGTGCAAAAAATCTAATTAAATTTTAACACACATCTTTAAAATATGGACTAAATTGTTACAAATTTCAAAGTACAAAAACGAAATGGTCACATAGTAAAGTTTAAGGACGAAATTGTTACAAAATTGAAAGTTGAATGACTAAATCATTATAATCCAAGGTTTATGAACTGAATTGCTACTTTTACAAAAGTTTAGGGACTAAAAATTATTTTTAACCTAAATAAATATGATAAATGATTTCAACCATTGCAATTAATTTCATGCAATGAAATATGATAACAAAAATTGATTACAAAAAGGAGAGGGATAAAGAATTGACACTGTGGTTTTATAATGATTCAGTACAATTGGACCTACATCCACTTTCCAAACTCCTATTGGATACTTCACTATAAGCTTTTAACTCATTCCATGGTTTAGAGTCGAACATGAGTTCTATTTTCGGGAGCAAGAACAAAGCAAAAACAAACATGATCCTTTCCACAGTTGATGATCAAATTGTTACACCCCACTTTCCACTGGGATAAAGAACAACTCTCATAATGAATTGAAGAAAATTAAAGAACAATCTTACAACTCTCAGTAGAGTGGATTTACAAATTTAAAGATTCAACAAATCAATTCTACCCTACAATAAATCTCTCTTGAGAAATAGATGAAAAGAAAAAAAAAATTGAAATTTGAAGAAAACAATACCGAAGACTTTGTGTTTTTCAGGAGGACTGAAAATTATAAAAACTGTTTTCCCCCCTATTTGAGGTAAATCATATGCAATACCAAACACCAAATCACACTACCTCATTATGGATAACAAGGAAAATACAATCTGAAAATCAACTTTCCATACCAACGAACAACTCTAAGAAGAAACTTAAGAGGTCAAGGAATGGGTCTTTTTATTCTCCTCACGAGGGATAAAACCAAGAGTAGAGGTATTAACGTAATTGTCCACAAAATAAATCTCTTCGATAAAAAAGACGAAGGGTTTAAAAAGAGAGAGAAATGAAAACTCTAAAATAAATATAAAATAATATATTGTTTTAGATAAGGTACAACCCAACGCTTAAATAGCATACTTTTCATTTTTTAATTTAAAAATTTTACCGTCAATCGTCGAATATATTATATATTATTTTTAATTCATTTTCTTTTTAAATCCAATCAAACTTCACTAAATGTCACTTCTCAATTCATACACGTCACCTTTTAAATGAGTCCAATTTTTGTTTTGTTATCGTCTAGGAAATACTGTTGCACACAGCTTCGCTCGAGTTGCAGCCGGGGTTAGGGATGAGCCAACTCGAAATGATTTTCATTCTGCAACTCGAAATGATTTTCATTCAACCATCTAAATTATAGAATATGCATACTTTATGCTCAAAAGACATTTAATAAAACTCTAGTTTATTTCAACCAAAGGATAAACAACATATTCCAAACTTTAATACTCTTTTGCTCAAATTTTGTCAAGAAAAGTAACAAGGACAAAAGCAAGTATCTCATTGACCGAAAAACCAAATAAATATGTCATATAGATAAATGCCAAGTCGGTAGACATTCAATCACTTTAAGAAATAATATAATTCAAGAAATCAAATCTAAACTTTTCAAAACCATTTAAGAGGTATACTTTTCATAAAAATATCAAAAGTATAGTTAATATTTCATATAGTCTAATACTCTTAAAAAGAATACAGTATATTTACCTCTTCTCATGGAAACATCACTTGAGATCTCTGAGTCGCGGTATTTCAGTATTGTGCACCAGTTTCTTAAAGGTTGCGGTTGGTAATGATTTTGTAAATAAGTCTGCTAGTTTATCTTACGAACAAATTTGTTGTACAGTAATGTCCTTATTTTCTTCAAAATCATGAGTTTAGAAAAACTTTGGTGAAATATGCATTGTTATGTCTCCTTTAATATACATCATTTGATTTGGGATACGCATGTTGTGTTGTCTTCATATAATATTGTTGGAAGATTTTTACTAGAAGACAAATCACATGTTCCACGAATGTGCTGAGTCATTGATCTTGGCTATACATATTCTCAACTAACCTCGTGAATTGCAAGAATTCCAGCATGATTTGAGGAAGTAGCCGGTCATGATATAAAAATTCTTCTCAATGTACTAAGTAACCTGTTTAAGATCTAGCTTGTATGGGTTAGATAACTAACTTTCGTCTTCACAATCAACTGGATCATAACTAGATTTATTATAATCAAATAAAGCAATGTAAACTATTTCTCAAATAAAACATACTATATGTTTAACTCTACTCCAATATCTTCATTTTGGAGGAATATCATCTATATGTAACAAAATTACTGAAAAATACTACAAAGTGCAGTGTATGAACTAGTCAAGCTATATAAGTACACTTATTATCGATTTTTATGATTATTCGGGACCTAACATCCTTCATCATATTTCTGAAATCAGATGACACATCCTTTACACATCAAGTTAATGAACCACCATAGGAGTATTCACTGATGTGCGTAATCCACGAAAGATCTTTAATGTATAAATTGATCCAATTTCATTTGCTCTATGTTTTATTTGCAAGATAGAGAAAAATTTATCATCTCAATTTCTTTCTTCATAAATTATATTGTCTTTGAAATCTCTTCAGGAGTTTCTGCTAAAATTATCAACATATAGTAAATCTCAAATTGTGATTTATTTATAAAAGGACATGGACAAATAAGGTTATTTTTGTACCCTCATACCAACAAATATTGAATAAGATGATTATATCACGGTCGTCAATATATTTTATGAGAATCTCTATGATATATAAATAATTCTCTAATATTTGAATTATAAGGTTATGGTACCTTTAATAATTCAGGAATTTTCATAAATAAATATCATTATTAAGATATTCATATGGTATGATTGCATCCATGAGACATATATTCAACTTTTCATATATAATTAAATAAATTGAATATCTCATGGTATTTATATCGACCATTAGAGAATATGATTTATCATAGTTAATATCAGTCTATTGCGATAATTATTGTGAGATCTATTTTGCTTTATATCTTGTGACTTCGCTCCATTTATTTTACAAATACTCCACTTGTATTTCACATGTTTGACATTCTCTAATGTATGGACAACTATTTCTCACGATTTGAAATATGAGTTTATTTATATTGAATTGTTTCTTTTCACGTAAGTCAATCATTTATATGTCAATATTTTTCATACTTCAATCCTTTTTATGTCAATATTTTTTATACTCACTTTCATAAATAATATCGTAAGTAACATTGTATACAAAAATGTTCTAAACTTATATGGTTTCATAAATTATCGGGATCTCATTATTATCCCCATTTACTTCAATATCCTTATGAGTACTCATATATAGGATTTTTTTCTAGAACATCCATATTCTTAATTGAGTCATTTATCGACTATTTTTCTCGAGGATTTTTATCTTTGGACCGAATGGTCTATCACGTTTCTGGCGTGTCCCAAACTCATTAGTGACAAACTGCTACATTTAATGGAGCATTTGCAGTTGGTATATGTGACTTAGTCACTTTTTAAACATTTATAAATGCATCTGATAGCTGATTTGTTATATTTGCAAATGAATTATTTTATGAACTTCAGGTTTGCATTGATTTGTACGGGGATCTAAATGAGACAATAACGATGCATTACATGTAATTTCTTTTTCCAACTTTTTAATTCTTCCATCTAATATTGAAAATTTTGTCCATTAAAATGACAATTATTAGCAGTAAATACATCACCCATAAGGGGTTTAAGTTATTTAACAATTGACGAGGAATCATATCCAACACATATTTCTAACATCCTTTGAGGACTCATCTTAGTACGTAGTGGCGGAGTAATTGAAACATATATTGCATAACAACAAATTCTCGGATGAGAAATATCTGGCTCATGACTATAAGCTACTTGTAATGACGAATACTTATAATAAACTACTGGTCTAATGCGTACAAGTGACATCGCATGCAAAATAACATATCCCTATACAGATGTAAGAAGCTTAGCTCTCGACATTCCTATTGCAGGAGCATATCCAAAATGTAGAAAAATGTATTGTCTAACATATTGATTTAAAATTGTTTTCTGATTATCACATTTTTATGGCATTCACG
This sequence comes from Benincasa hispida, assembly GCF_009727055.1. Classification (NCBI taxonomy): domain Eukaryota; kingdom Viridiplantae; phylum Streptophyta; class Magnoliopsida; order Cucurbitales; family Cucurbitaceae; genus Benincasa; species Benincasa hispida. The sequence continues at coordinate 23,548,843 of NC_052350.1, read as the reverse complement.
TGTATTTTGACATCAAGCATCTATGACAAATAATCATTACAATTAATATCAATCACTACAAATTCTAATTTTATAATATTTTCATAGTAATATTATTACGAAATATTATATTTAGATTATAAATTTAACATATATCAAATACGTAAAACAATATTTAATTTATTAATTATAACGAAGAGAGAAAAATCAACAACATCTAAAACCTACCTTTAGTGAGGAAAACTATAGAGCTCGTGCTGATAATGTGTCGTGAACTTGAGGAGTATAATGGAAACACGGATACCAATAAAATAAATAAATACTAAGATAAGTTAAACATAATATATAAATATATAAAATGAATAAACAAAATAAAATAAATGGATTCTTCCAATTTCTCCATTTTTTTTTGGATTTTGCCAAACGTGTGAATTCCAAAACTCACAAAATATCATTATTTATAGATAACTTGGTGAGTAGGGGTGTACATGGGTTGGGTTGAGGGCGTTTTTAGGATCAACCGAAAATTCGGGTTGGTTGGCTCAATCCAAATAACCCAAATAAAGTCTCCAACCCAACCCAACCCAATCCTTAAAATTTGGGTTGGGTTGGGTTGTCGGATTATAATTTTTTTTTTTAAAAAAATTAAAAATATGTAAATTTATATACAACACATGACATATAACTAAAATTTAATAAAATTCAAATGTTAAATACCAAATATTTATAATATGTGTTGCAAACTTTCAACAAAGACAAAGGTCATAACAATTTTTTAAAAAAGATAAATATATATTATAAATATGTATAAAATTCAGGTTGGATTGAGTCAACCCAATTTTTTAGCTTCTTGACAAGTAGGAAGTGGATTATATGAATAATAATAATATGTAATATTGAGACACATAGACTACTTTAAAAAATAAGGATACGAGACATGAATATGAACATTAGATGAATGAGCATCTATTATCTCAATATTTATAATATAAATTGATTTATTTTTATTTTCTCGGCGGGGTGAGAAAATAGTAAAAATGCGCCCCAAAATTTAAAAAACTCACGAGATTCAATTCGACGGAGAAAATCAACGGTGGAGCGTAATCCGACTTCAAATCCAACGGTCAAAAAGATAGCGTCAGTTGAAAGCCAGTAGAGCTCAGCCTATAAACCCTCGTTCTCAACTCTCAAACCATTTTTAACCTAAATCGCCGATTTCTTCTTCTTGCTTCGCATTTCCAATTCGACGCATTCCAATGGTGGGTACTCTCGTTTACTCTCTCTTCCCGACCCCCTCATTTTTCTTAGTATTTCTTGACTCTATTTCCTTGTGAATTTTGTAGGCTTTACCAGACCAGAAAACTGTTGATTATCCGAGTTTCAAGCTTGTGATTGTTGGTGATGGCGGCACTGGTATGTTATTTTTTCTCAGTTTTATTTTGAGAATAATAATCACTTGCCATCGCTGTATCATTTCTTATTGTCATAGCAATATATTATGGTCTTTGTTAGCTAGTAGTACTAGTTTGACCTTGGAATGAGAATACTAGGGCTTAAACTTTGAAACTATGCTAATGCAGTACGATTTGAACAAAGATCGATGGGGTATTGGATTCTTGATCTGAGAAGAAAATTTGTTTACGATGTTGTAGGGTTTTAATTTTTGGTCAGCTCTCGATAGTCGTAAGGCATCCAAGATTAGTTCTTTTAATAGCATGTATAATCCACAGTAACTTCTTTATCTTCTTTACTGCAATATTGTCCGTGAATCGTTGATTATCTATAAAAACTAGAAAATTCATGACATTGCTTTGTAAATGAGGATTTTGAAACGGTTACAACAAGGGAAGAAAGAAAGAAAAGAGCTTCACGAATTTTTAGAACATTAGATTTCAATTGTTGTATTGCTTCATTTTAGAGGCTCTTTCTTGGTCGAGATGGATTCATCTAATTTCTTACTAAGACTTGAAAGTACGAGTATGACTGAATTATTATGTTATGTTGCTCAGGAAAAACAACTTTTGTGAAAAGACATCTCACAGGGGAGTTTGAAAAGAAATACGAACGTAAGCATTTTTGCAATTTTTTCTTTCCATTTTTTTAGTTTATTCATTGTTAGGGTTTTGCTTAAAATAAACAAACAACTTATAAGTATGAATTTGCCGTTCTATTGTTTTTTTATGAACTTAGCAACAATTGGCGTGGAAGTGCACCCTTTGGACTTCTTCACAAACTGTGGAAAAATTAGATTTTACTGCTGGGACACTGCTGGGCAGGAGAAGTTCGGTGGTTTACGGGATGGCTACTAGTAAGTTACAGAATTGGATCTTTTATTCTTTTGGATGTAACTTTGTGCTCCCAAGTTTCGGCATTCCTGGTTATACTTTGTTACACATTTTCACCGCCTTTACTATTTATCCTGAACATGAACTGAAACTTACAAAATTAATTGTAACTTATTCCTCTAGCAACATTGTTGAATTTTCTATATTCTCTTCATTTATTTATTTTATCTTTACGAACTTCTTGGATCTGCTTTGAGATCTTGTTATGTCTTGGTATTATTTCTGTGATGGACTTTCATTTCTGTTAATCTCTGTTCTGATTTCAATTTCCCCTACTGATGAATTTCCTTATTTCGTCTTAATCCATGATTGCAGCATCCATGGGCAATGCGCTATCATCATGTTTGATGTTACTGCCAGATTGACATACAAAAATGTTCCTACATGGCATCGTGATCTTTGCAGGTAATCTAACATTTATTTGTAGGAAACAAAACATTTGTATATGAATGAATTGTTGCAATGTCTGGGTACTCTTCTTGAAGCTGCTTACAATCTGACGAATTGTTATTAACCTGCAGGGTGTGTGAGAATATCCCAATTGTTCTATGTGGAAACAAGGTCGATGTGAAAAACAGGCAGGTTAAGGCCAAGCAAGTCACATTCCACAGGAAGAAGAACCTACAGTACTATGAAATATCTGCCAAGAGTAACTACAACTTTGAAAAACCATTCCTGTACTTGGCCAGGAAGTTAGCTGGGTAAATCCAGTTGCCTGTTAGCTTTATACCGTTATCTTTAGAATGTGTGTTCGTTCATGACACATCGTTTCTTTTTCTCTTGGTGGCTACATCTCAGGGATGCCAACATTCATTTTGTGGAGTCTCCTGCCCTTGCTCCTCCAGAAGTACACATTGACTTGGCTGCCCAGCAACAGTAAGACTTTCTTTATCTCAATTCATAACCAATGAACCATTGACATTCTTTTAAGTAATTCAAATACTCATCTCGCTGGTATCCTGCAGGCATGAAGCTGAGTTGGCAGCAGCTGCCAGTCAACCTCTGCCAGATGACGACGACGATGCATTTGAGTAGAGACGTGGTTTGAACACCTGGTGATTTTCTTTATCAGATATCTTTATTTTCTCCTTTTCCTCCGAGTGATCTTGTTGCTAGGATTGTGACAGGAGGGAATAGGTGGGCTGGATTTGGATGTGGGTATTGGTAGAGATTTGAATTTTGAAAACGTCAAAGTTTTCCCGGAACAAACAGAATTTGGGTGTCAATGATTGGTTTTTTTGAGTGAGTTGTGTATTGATTAATGTAACTGTGTGGATTAGATGATACTATTTGAGATGAGTTGATTCTCCTTTCTTCAACCTTTCTTGGGATTTCTTCTGTTCTGTTGACATCTTCTATGCTGCACAACTATATTAAATTAGTGCCTATTCTTACGTATCAATTGAAACTTGGAAATTAGTCTTTGTTATAATTAGAAATTTCTATTGCATTCTGATTATTGTTTTAGAACGATTTTTTAAATTTTCGTTTTAGGATATTTATGTAACAATCATTTGGAATAAAGGTTGACGTTGAAGTTCCAAAAATTTAAATGCTTCCCCGATATTTGAATTATAATAGATGTGACAGGTATTTTTCTTTTACGATACAATTCGATATTTGATTATTATAATCTAATAGTTAAAATTTTGACGAGAATAAAATAGAGTTTGATGATCAAATGGCAAACTTTTCCAAGTTAAATTTATACTTTTTCAATCATCATTTGTTATGATCAATCAAATGGCTATATGATTAATGTTTTTCTTCTCTAATTGTAGTCCAGATAAAAAATTCTAGCTTTTATAAATTGAAATTAAAGGGACAAGCATTGATCTAAAATAGTGTATTATAATGTTTTTAATAGGACAGGTTAGCAACTGGTGGAGTGTCCAACTCATGTCCTGGAAATATGATATGATTGAAACAAAATATAATAATCTTCAAGATCTAATAATAATTTTTGGTTCTTATATGTTTGAAGTATATTATTCAATATGTTCACTGTTATTATTATTGTGTTATATTCTTGGACATTCCATTTTCTTGTTGTTTCTAATTTTAGAAGCAAAGTTAAGATGGACGTTTATGTTTTATGGCAAAAGCAATTTACGTATTTGTGGATTGTGAATGGATAATGATAACTCTAATTCATTTGAGCTATGTAGCCTTAAAAATATTTGTTCTTTCAGTTTAGAAAACGTAGTACGCAGTGTCATATTTTATAGCACATTGAGTGAATTTAAGTAAAAGCAAGATAAACATGTGTGTTTAGCCCCGATTTGTGAAATGGCTAATAAAGGTAAGCAAAGTCAAATTTTGAAATAAATGCAGCAAACTGTCGAAGTTGAGCTACAATTGCACCCACAGTTACAATAGATGATAGAAGGAAAAACAGATGGGAAGTGCAGGAATCGAGTTGATGATGCGGTAGCCTTGTAAGTATATTATACATTTACGAAAAATCTACCTTACTCTCTGTTGAACTGATAAGGAATGATTGGAAGACACCCTAGTCCTAGAAAGTCTATAAAATGTGGTCGCGATTCCTTCAATTCATCAAGATTCGATCCCCTTAAAAGAAACTCTCGAAAATACTTCTTTAGAACACTTCTTGTATTCTTTCAAGTTTCATTTGATATGGGTTCAAGTTAATAATCATTGTGTTCCTCCTTTTTTACATTGAGCTCTTGGATTCAAATGTGTGAATACTTTAAGAAAGGAATGATAGCCCCATTGCGTTCTAACTACTTGCTCAACACTTAGTTTTTTTTTTCCTTTTTTCTTTTATTGATTTAATATTTATTGTTAATCTAAACTGGCCACTTAGGTAAGCATACCAATGCCAAATTTGATGATTGGAAGAGTATGATAATATATGTTTGTCACAGAAAGCGATATAGGAGAAAAATGCTGGGCATAAGATTTCGTTTATACTTGGGAAATGTGACATTACCTATAGGATTATTAGAATTGCATGCTCGTTTATCTAAGTTTGAAATTAGTTATAGCAATGTGTTTAATTGCTTAGGCTTCTAAAGGTACCTCAAAGAGGAATGAATAAGTGTTGAGATTTATATAAGTATCGATTAGGATAGATTGTCGACGCAACTTGATTGGATATGACTTAACCCTCCATGCTTGAGAAATAAAGATGTGGGTGCATCTGGGTTACATGGTGTCCGATTCTTGTTGAACATGACAAATTGTAAACCTAAGGTGATCGCACAATTCTCTCTAAAGGACGAAACTGTTTTGAATCCCTTCTGTCTCGTATTATCTTTTACAGAATTTCTCTTAATGTTATTCTTCATCTTTGTAGCCCAATTTAACCTTTATCTTTTCTTTTTCAAAGCAAACCCCAAATCTAATCATTTTATCTCATTTACATTTTGGTCACAAATTTTGAGTAGGTCTTTATTTGCTTGATTGAAAGTACTTTGTTCCCTTGAAACTCGATAATTAAACTTCGTCCATTTTATGCTACTTGTCGGTAGTGTATATTTGCACCAGGAGATTACTAATATCAATGTGTCCATCAAATTAAATTATAGACATTTAATTACAATTAGAAAAAAAAATAAATTAAAAACTCAGATTTTGTTCTTTGTTCTTTGTTCATTTTGATCCAAGTCTTCTTAAAAAATAACCGTTTTGATCGTTGCTTAAAAGATCTAACATGAATTTTAGGGCAAATATCAATTTAATCTTAAACTAATAATAAAATTAATGTAAATCCTGATATTTCACAAGTATATAAATAATATTAATGTAAACCCTGATATTTCATAAGTATATAAATTAAACTTGAATTTTCATAAGTGTATCAAATTATACCTTTCTTTAGATTTAGTTGTGAAATATATAATGTAAACCATTTAGTTTTTCCAATTAAACTTATAAATTGTCATAAGTGAATCGATTTAGAACATTTATTAAGATTATATTTGAAAACAAATTCTTATACGTGTGTAGGTTTCTACAAATGTTGATTTAACAAAATTGATGGTTATAACTTGAATGGACAATTTTCAAATAAATCTCAATTGAGAGTTTAATTTATTCGTCTATATAAGTTTAGAAATTTAATGGATAGAATTACAAGTCTCATACGATGTTTATCCAAGTAAACCAGAGTTTAAATTAATACACTTATGAAAAGTAGAGTTTAAATTGATACAATTATTAGTTTAGAGTTTGAATCTGTACAACCCCAAGCTTAGGGTTTAAATTGATACAATAGGGTTTAAGTTGATTCAACTAAAAAAATTTCAGGGATATAAATTGCTATTTGTTCTAAATTTTATTCATAATAAAAGCGTTACATTAAAATAGTAAATGTGACATGCTAAAATATCGATAGAAAAAATAGATAAAAAGAAAATTAATGAATAAAAACAAATATTTTAAAAGTACAAAAACAAAAAATAAACTAAGAGTTAATAACACATAAGACCCTAATAAAGGCCATATATTATATTTATGTCAATTTTTTTCATTATTTATAAGAATGTCTAAGTGGGCGTTTTAGTTACACAGAAATTATGATCTAATTACTTTTTTGTCCTCAACGTTACACATATTTTAAAAAAGAAAAGTCAAAGTGAAAGGATACGCGAGTACCCGTTGCGGAAGTGATCACATCCTAATTCTAATTTTACAAACATACAAAAAAATATAAAAGATGGAAACAAGATACACAAGATATATTAAGCATATATTTGTGTAGAAATTAAATAGGAAAAAGAGATTTAAAAGTTACATATCCTTCAAGACTAATCTATTTTCAATTCTTCTTAGGAACTCGAACACAACAAATACTTTGATCGTAAAAACACAACAATCAATCAAACACTATTACGCGGAAACCTTGTTATTCTCAGGGTAGAAAATCGATGAGAGTTATGGGCTTGAACATTAATTTGGAGAAATGATTGGATAAATTTTTTTTTAGAGAATAAGACATCATAAGGACCCAAAAGCTACACTCCAGGTGTATTTATAAGTGGGCAAGAGGAAGATGAAAGAACAAATTCATTTTTTATTGTGTCAAGAGCTTGTGGGGAGCTATAAGGAGGGCAGAGGGAAGTCGCGTTGTGTGTTGAAGGTAGACCTTCAGAAGGCGTATGATTCGGTAAAATGAGATTTTCTATTTNCGTTGTGTGTTGAAGGTAGACCTTCAGAAGGCGTATGATTCGGTAAATAGGGATTTTCTGTTTGGTGTGTTGTTGGCTATAAGTACACCCCTTCAGTTTGTTAGTTGGGTGAGGGCTTGTGTTACTTCGCCTAAGTTCTCTGTGATGATTAATGGTTCCCTTGAAGGGTTTTTTCTTGGTAGGAAAGGGTTAAGGCAGGGGGATCCGTTGTTTCATTTTTTTTTGTGATGGTGATGGAGGTCGTCTAGGTTGTTAAATAAACCTCATATGTGGTTTAGGTTCCATGATCGGTGTGAGCGTGTGGGCCTGACTCATTTAGTTTTTGCAGATGATTTGATGATTTTTTGTGCAAATTCTTTGGAGTTTGTGAGGCAGGTCCTGACATATTTTATAGGGCTGTCTGGGTTAGTTGCAAATGTTGGGAAGAGTTCCATGTTTGTTGTGGGTGTGGAGTCTGGAGAGGTAGAGGAACTAGTTGCGTTTATGGGTTTCTCTCTTGGTTCGTTGCTTTTTAGGTATCTGGGTTTACCTTTATTGGCGGGTCGATTGAGGGCTGTGGATTGTGCGCCTTTGATACAGAGGATTACAGCTTGTATTAGAAGCTAGGCAGCGGCACAGCGCGGTCCCTCTCCTTTGCTGGGAGGTTGCAGCTTGTTAGGTCTATTTTACAATCATTTCAGGTGTTTTGGTGTAGCATCTTCGTGTTGCTTGCATGTGTAACTCATGAGGTTGATCGTCTGTTACGTAGTTATTTATAGAAGGGTAGTGTGGTGAGTCGGGGTGGTGCACGGGTAGCGTGGGATGGGGTGTGGTTGTCGTTAGGAGAGGGAGGGTTGGGTGTGAAGCATGTGGCCTTTTGGAACCAAATTGCTATTATGAAGCTGCTTTGGCTTCTCTTAATTAAATCGGGATCATTATGGGTGGCGTGGGTGGAGGTGTATGTTTTGTGTGGGTAGTCTTTGTGGGTTGTTCGGAGTGAGATTGAGAGGTCTTGGTGCTTGAGAGTTATCTTGCGAAGTAGAGATAGATTCAAGCATCTGGTTCGTTTGATGATCAGCGATGGACGATCTTGTTTTGTTTGGTGGGATCCTTGGCTGTCGGGGGACGCAATTTTGGATTTATACGGGTCTACGGTGGTTTATGATGTAGAGAGTAGTTTGGAGGCGCGGTTGTCGGAGTTCATGGATGGTGATGGAGGTTTGAGGTGACTTACAATGTCTTGGGAATTGCTTGAGATATGGGGTCTTATTCAGGCAGTGGGGCCTAGAGTGATAGAGGAGAATTATTGGGTTTAGGTGCTGGATGCTAGTGGTTGATTTTTTATCACTAGTACGTGGGAGAGTTTGCGTCATCGTTGTCCTAGGGTGTCTTGGGCTGGTATTTTGTGGGTGGGGGGATGATATTTGCGTCACTCCTTCTTTGCGTGGTTAGCTATGAAGGACAGGTTGGGAATGCGGGATTGATTGAAGATTTGAGGTGTATTGTCAGAGGGGGGTGTCTTCTGTGTGGGGGAGGTGTAGAGTCACGGGATCATTTATTTTTTGAGTGTGGGTTTGGGAGAGAGGTGTGATCTGGTGTATTGCGTCAGTTGGGTTCGTTACATCGGGTGGTGGGTTGGGATGTAGAATTGAGTTGGTTGTGCCGAGTGGGGTCGGCGACTTCATGGCAGGAGCGTAATCGTTGACTTCATGGAGGTAGACCGAGGTTGATGTCTGCTCTGGTTCACCTTATAGTGTCTACGGTTCGTGCTCGTGCTGCTTCTTGGCGGGTTGATCTTCTTGGTCTTATCTAGTGTGTTTACTGATGTTTTTTCTTTTTGAACTTTACGTTGTTCTTTGTTTTGTTGTTATCCCTAGTTTGTGGGGTTTTGGGTTCTTTTCTTTAGCTTTCTCCCTGGTGGTTTGCGAGTTTGCGTTTATGTGTTGGTTTTGTTCTGGTCTTATTTTGTTGGCTTTGTTTTGGTTTTGTTGTCCTGTCTCTGGTTGTACTTTGTTGCTTTGATGCCTTGATCTTGGGCTGTGGGATCCCCTTATTGTATAATAATATCACCTATTCTAAAAAAAAAGAACAAATTCATTCATTTTCTACATGTCAATTAATGGGAGAATACGAAGAGAAAAGGTTATTTAAAACCAATTCTCTAATTAAAAAATATTTAATTTAAAAAACTAATAATTCTTTAATTAATAAATATATATAAATTAACATATTTATTCATCTTCTATATGCCAAATAATGAAAGAATATGAAGAGAAAATGTTATTTAAAACAAAATTTCTAATTAAAAAAAATTTAATTAAACAAAAAACTATTTTTTCTTTAATTAATATATATATATATATATATATATATATATATATATATATATATATATATACATAAATTAACTAGGAGTGTTCAAAAAAACCCGATGACCTGAAAAAACCGATCAATCCAACCCAATCTAATTGGTTTGGGTTGGTTATCGACTCATTTGGGTTGGGTTGGGTTCAAATAAATGAAAAATTTATGGGTTGGGTTGGTTCATGGGTTCACCTAATATAACCCAAACCCACCCAAAATTTATTATTAACTTTAAATATATTCTTTTATTACTTATAATACAATTATTTTTATATATATTGATTTTAATTTTATTTAATTCCAATATTTTTAAATAATTTATTCTTCAACAACTCTTAAAAGTAGTTTCTCTACACTTTAGAAAGAAAATTTTCACTATATAAATTGAAATTGAGTTGTTAATCTTAATTCAATATATGAAAATAATTAAATTAGATTTTTACATATTTATGTTTTACTTCTTTTTATATAAAAATTTTAAATAAAATAACCCGATTAACTCGTACCAACCCAACCAAAATATTTCATGGTTGAGTTGGGTTGGGTTCATTTTTTAATAAGAGTTATTTAGGTTGAAAAAATTTATAACCCGAACAATTGGATTGGGTCTAACAATCTTTCAACCCAACCCAACCCATGAACACCCCTAAAATTAACTAATTTAATATATATATATATTCTCATTTAATAAACAATATTTAATATGGATTAAATTCATATTAATATTTGACTCATATTCAAATAACTATTTTTCTCTCAAATAAATCTTTATATTATAATATATCATCTACATTATATTATATCTCATACAATTAATTCCCTTTATTAATTTGAACAATTCAAATTAATCCAAATTAATTCGATTCTTACTTATCCCAAATTAGCTAACTTGGGGACCTTATAGATCTACAGTAGCTCTAATGGTACTTGATGAATAAATCAAACTTTTTGATTAAATTAATAAACTTCCATTAACTGTCGATCACTCTACTAAAGATGATAACTGCACTTTTCGCACTATAGATATATTTCCGTGTCCATTGGATATAACCAATCAACAATGTATCGACTTTTCAGAAATTGCTCGTAAGTACAACTAGGTTAAAATTATCGTTTTGCCCCTATAGTTACATCTAACTCTTTAAGTACCACTAACCCCTTTAATGAACAATACGTTATAGTCCAACTATAACCTAACCCCTCTCGGACTAAGAAAGTGTGTGACGCCACATTGTTCAAGGTTCGAAATTAGCCCTCAAGGGAGCAATTTCTCTACTTTTTCTAACTATAGAGAATGAGTGAATTCTTTCTTGTGTAGCTATGTTCCCAGCTCTTCAATCAGACGAATACCCAAAATGATAGGCATACTGAGTCAATGAAACCGACACTCTCACCCATGCAAATCAACTGATCGCTTTCATAGGCAGGAGTTCATAATTCATTCAGGATTCACGCCAAGTCACTTATAGTCATCATGGTGAAATGTAAGTCTCTTCTAACAACGGTATTATATAGAGAGACTATTCATTTCATGGTCCGATCTTATACAAACTCTTTATATAAAATACCTCTACTCACATGTCTTCACATGGATGATTAGGTCAGATAATTTATAGCACTTTACAACAATTGTAACAACTAAAAGGCAGATCATATTCGTAATGTCACCAGGATAAGGTACCAAATCTTATCCATCTACTACAGGCCGTTTAAGTTATCACTTAAACATGATCCAACTATATGTTTATACATACATGTTAAGTTTCATAAGATAACTTTGGATCTTAGTTTATTGGTTTTTGTGGGTTAATGCAACTAAATGTCAAATAAAATACCTCTTATTTTATTAGATAAATTAAGTATTTGTACAAACCAATTACAAACTACAAGACCCACGAGATTTAGGACATCAACCTCAACAATTTCCCATTTGTCCTAAAGCTAGTGGGGTGTATAGAATGAAAGAACAAATAAGTACAATGTACACAAAAAACAAGAAACTAGGTATATAATACACACCTAGTAATATCTCCCACTTGTCCTAGACTAAATGAGGCATGTATCGTAGACCTAGACTTTCCAGGTGACCCTCAAACACCTTAGCCATCAAGGCCTTTGTAAACGGATCAAGAATATTGTGTGTCGAAGCTATCTGCGTGATGATCACGTCCCCTCAATGTACAATATCTCGAATCAAATGATACTTGCGCTTAATGTGTTTTCCACGCTTGTGGCTCTTGGGCTCTTTGGAATTATCCACAACACCAATATTATCACAATAAAGGGTGATAGGTTTTGACATGTCTAGAACTACTTCCGGTTGAGTCAAGAAATTCATCAGCCAAACAACCTTCTTGGCCGCTACACAAGCCGCTACATATTCTACCTCTATGGTGAAGTCAGTAATGCACCCCTACTTGGTGCTTCGCTAGAATATAGATATATTTCTGTGTCCATTGGATATAACTAATCAATAGTGCATCGACTCTTCACAAATTTCTCGTAAGTACAACTAGACAAAAATTACTGTTTTTTCCCCTGTCGTTACATCTAACTCCTTAAATACCACTGATTCCTCTAATGAACAATAAGTTACAGTCTAACTATAACCAAACCTCTCTTGAGATTATAGGTAAGGTAATAGGTTATCATTCAACAAATTGCCTGATTGCTAACCTTGATTTGGCAGGTCTGTTTCTTTTATTTCTTTTCAAATTAAGTTATATGAACCCTAATTGAATGTAATTTTGTACTAAGAATTTTGTATTTAAGACATGGAAATGTTCAATGTATCGTGTTGTTTCTCTCTTTTATAACTTTAATATTTATATAATGTATGTGTTTTCATGTTTTTTTTTTTCTTTTGGGTTTTAGGTTTTTTCAAGGAATCTTACTTCTCATGACCATGAAGCTTTCATGTTCCATAAATTGAAGCATTTAAGGTTGAGTTGTTATATGAGTTGTTTATGTTCATGTACCATGCCCAATGAATTCAGTTACTATATTCTTTTCCCTTAGTTATTTGGTTACCATTGCCTTTTCTATTTGTTACAATTACTAATTTTCTCTTCACTTTGATAAGGTTAGTTGTTAGAATACATAAGTTTATTTTCCATTGAGTTTATGTTCATGAGTTTTGTTACTTCATTATCATGTACTTAGTTTACATATAGTTTAATGCCTCTATATTAACGTTTAACTCCCTCTTATTTAGCTAGTGAAAACACCCCCTAACAATTAACATACCAAAGTTTCTTAAAAGTAAGTTCTTACCATTTTTTGATACACTAGTGAAATTTATTTGTATCTAACAAAATTTTAATATTGCCATGTAACCCTTGTTGGCTTTATTCAAGTTTTATATAACTACAAGGAAGAGCTTTAGTAAATGTCACTATAGGTGTTAAACTCTTCTTGTAAACATGTATAAATAGAAGAGAGGAAACTTAAGAGAGTGAAAATTTGTATTTGAGAGTTTATAGCTTTACCTTTGAGTTCAATCAATAAGAATGTTCTCTATAAAAGCGTGGTTGAATTTAGCTATTGAAATCATTCATGGTGTTAAATGCATGGGAATTTGTGTGTGGCTTAGTTGATGATGAATTGCTGCTAATTTTTATGAAGTGGATTGTTGTCAATTATGATGGAATTCTAGAATGATTAAGTTCAATTTCTTGTGGCCTCTAACTTTTGGATTTTATTATTTCAATATTGATTTGAGTTATTAAGAAAACTAATTGTAGTTCGAAGTGGGTAATTGATTAATAATCTTTGAATTTATTAACTTATTGACAATTTCATACAAAAAGAAAAATGAAAGTACTTGATCCAAAATTTCAAGGATGTACCGACTAATTACATTTAATAGGAAAGATATAAGAAAACATCAAATGTATTGTGTAGCAATTGATAATCAAATAGAAAATTTTTATGTTTACTTTATGTAACAATTGGTTATAGTTGGTAATTAAATAAGAAAACAACAACTTTATGTGCCTTTGATATTAAAGTGATGTATGAGATGCAAATACTTTTATTAAAGTGTTTTTTTATATAGTTGTTAGGTTGATATATGTGGTATGAGTGTCGATATTTGAAGATATGAGTTGAACATTGGTATTACTTCGTTATTTTGGAGATATGGAATAACTAGCTTGTCCATATGAGATTGATAGCTGTAGCTTTTGGAATTGTTCATACGCGAGGGGAGGGGGGTTGATTGTAGATTTTGGAAATGTGTTATGAGGTTTGACAATAATGTTGAAATTCATTCTTTTCTGAATTATTCATTTGAGTTGATTGATGCTTCAATTGTTCATATATATGTGTTGTTTGTTTATTTGGTTAATAAATGATTATCCTCTTCAATTAAATTACATCATTGTTGGACTTTGAAACATGAGCCATTATAGGTAATTTTCTAATCGTAGGAGAGTTTCTTGGAGGCACGATTTAGACTTAAAGTCATTGGTTCTGATACTCTTCTCTTTTGTTTGTAGATTTCAAGGGCTTGAGAATAATATCTGATGAGGGTTTGACTTTGGAGTTACCTAAGAGTGTTGTAGTGCTTGAAAAAGGGTGAAGTCTCTCTTTCTTATTATTACATATGCTCTGTATTTTATGATTAAGAATCATAACTCGTTTTTTTGTTATTAAGTATATTGTGTCTAAATGAGTTTTATTCACATGTTGGGTGAGATAGTTTGTAACTTTTGTATTATTCATGAGGTTGTTAGTGTTGTAACATTGAAGGTATCAATATAGAATTGTAATTTTGGAATTATTCATATAAGTGTTAGTTTTGTAACGTTGTAGACATCAAATTGTGAATATATATTATCTGTTTATATGATTGATAAGATTGAAAATGTGTGTGTTGTTTATTTAGTTGATGAATATTGTTTGTCTTATATATATCAATGTGATTGTTGGATCTCAAAACAGGAGCAATTATATAGGTAATTTCTAAGTGTACAATTTTATTATAAAAAATAAATACACACAACTTGACAAGCAAAACGTATTTCTAAAAACTGTCAAGTTATGAAAATCTTGATTCATAATAAATGTCAAGGACTTAGATACTTGACACTTAAAATAAGTCAACATATCTCATATACTTGACAATTATAACATATTAAGTAAATTACAGCTTGACACTTTTAGCCAGTAAAAAAATTTCTCTTATTCTTGAGACGTGATTACTTGACGTTTTTATAAACATCAAGCAATATAGTTTTTATAGTAGTTTTTAATTAATAAACATACATAAATTAACAAATTCATTCATATCCCATATGCCAATTAATAAAAGAATATAAAGAGAAAAGGTTATTTGAAATCAATTCTCTAATTGAACAAATATTTAATTAAACAAAAAAACTAACTTTTCTTTAATTAATATATATACACATAAATATATATATACATAACTTTTATGTATATATATATTAATTAATATATATATACATAAATTAACTAATTTATATATATATAAACAAAACACAATCATTCATTTAATCAACAATATTTAATATGGATCAAATTCATATTAATATTTGAATCATATTTAAATAATTACTTTTTTCTCAAATAAATCTTTATATTATAATGTATCATATACATTATATTAATCTCATAATTATATCTTATATAATCATTTCCCTTCATTAATTTGAACAATTCAAATTAATCCAAATTAATTCGATTCTCACTTATCCAAAATGAACTAACGAGAGGACCTTATAGACCTATAGTTTGAAGCTCCAATGGTACTTGATTAATTAATCGAACTCTTTGATTAAACTAATCAACTTCCATTAATTTTCGGTCACTCCACTAAAGACGACAACGAAACTCTTGGCACTACAGATATATTTCTGTGTCCATTGGATATAACCAATTAACAGTGCGTCGATCCTTCACAAATTGTTTGTAAGTACAACTAAGCCAAAATTATCGTTTTGTCCATGTAGTTACATCTAACTCCTTAAGTACCACTTATCCCTCTAATGAACAATAAGTAATAGTCCAACTATAACCTAATCCCTCTCAAGCCAAAAGAGGGTGTGACGCCACATTGTTCAAGCCTCGTAATCAGCCCTTAAAAGAGCAATTTCTCTACTTTCTCTAACTATAGAGAATGAGTGAATTCCTTCTTGTGTAGTTGTGTTCTCAACTCTCTAATAAAATGAATCCCAAAATGAAAAGCATATTGGGTTAGTAAAACCGTCTACTCTCACTCATGCAAATCAAAGGATTGCCTTCATAGGCAAGAGTTCACAACTCATTCAGGATTCAGGTCAAGTCACGTATGGTCATCCTGAAATGTAAGTCTCTTCTAACAACGATGTTATAACTATTCATTTCGTGATCCGATTTTATACAAACTCTTTATATATAATACCCCTGCTCACATGTCTTCACATGAATGATCATGATTATATCATTTATAGTACTTTACAATAATTATAACAACTAGAAAGTAGGTTGTATTTGATGTCACCAGGACAGGGTACCTAGCCTTATCTATCTACTACAGATCGTTTAGATTATCACTCAAACATAATCCACTTGTATGTCTATGCATACATGTTTAAGTTTCAAAAGATAAGTTTGGATCTTAGTTTATTGGTTTTTGTGGGTTAATACAACTAAATGTCAAATAAAACATCTCTTATTTTATTAGATAAATAAAGTGTTTGTACAAAACAATTACAAACTACAAGACCTACAAGATTTAGGGCATGAACCCCCAACACAAAGATGCTTTGATTCACGTGCAATTTTTAATTAAACCAAAATTTCAAATCTTTCAATTAAACCAAATTCAAATCCCATGATTTTCTCCATCTTTCTTCTCTGTTTTTTCCCCCCATTTTCTCATATCTTCTCCAAACAACAAACCGGATCCAAGCTTGCTCCAATTTCACTACACACTAGGGATGGCAAAAAATCTGTGGGGGTGGGTCCCCACGGGTCGGGTTGAAAAATCCCTGATTTGAGCGGGGATAGAGATCAAATCAGGGACTCTTTTTGGGTCTCGATCGAGGGCGGGGAGGGGGGACCCTGATCCCCAACCCTACCCTGAAATTTATATTTTTCTAATTATACCCAACCCATATCTATTTTATCCAATATTTATTTGACCCACTTTTATTTTATACTTATTTAACCCATAACTAAAGCCCAAAACTTAATACATTGGTTGTGGTATAGGACATTTTAATTTATTTTACTTCCAACTTGTATTTGAACTTTATTTAATATGTGAACTTGTAGAATTTGACTTGTGGATTTGTGAATTTGTAGAATTTGTAGAATTGGACTTATGGATTTGTGAGCTTGTGAATTTGTAGAATTTGACACGTAGATTTGTGAGTTTGGAAATTTATAGATTTTGTTTATTTTTATTTCATGAATTTGTGTATATTAAATTTAGTTTATTTTTTATGACTCAATTTTTTTTTTTTTTTTAAAAAAATGAAACATATGAGATTTAAAAGAAAAAGATATAACAATTTAAACGAAGAATCTCTAAAGGAATTAACAGGGAAATCCTCGCGGAGATTAATAGGAAAAACAGGAAATGGTTCCTCGCGGGAACCTGTTTCCCCAACGAGGATCCCCCCTCCCCTACCCGCCTTCAAATGGTGGGGATGGAGGTAAATTCTCCCCGCGGGGAAGGGAAACCCTCCCTCGCCCCGCCTCGACCTCGTTGCCAACCCTACTGCATGTTCTGCCTTCCACTACACGTTGTTACCCAGATTTACCTGTCGCAGCTCTCTAGCTCATGTACGGCCAAGATCCAGCCGCTGCCTTCTTCAATCCACCCTGCCACCATCAACGCCACCCCCTACCCAACTCAGATATTCTTTATTCCCAAGACATCTTTAAAATCTTGAACCCAACGACACCTTATAATTTTGAAAATGAATTGAATTTTTAAATATCTCATAAACTAAACGTTAGAACTATAAAGTAAATTTAAAATTGGGGCCAAACTTGTGTGGGTGCTCCAACTTGGGCCAAATAGCCCAATGTATCAGCAGGAACTCCAAGTTCTACCACTCAAAGTTAAAATCATTTCATTCATGTCAATTTCTTCTCCCTCTCACGCATTATTTGTTTAATTGAGAATATACTTACCAATTAAACTATTCTTAAGTTGACATAAAAATAAGAGGATGACAATTGCACTGATACATGCAACACTGTCTCTTAGTCGACTTTAGTTGTTGTCAGTTGTCTCTATCGATGTCGGTCTCACTCAACTAAACATACCTCTCATGGACTAAACCTTCCCTCCTCATAACTTTTCATTTCCCTACGAAAGAATCCCACAATTATATTCCATGTTTTCCTTTTGTTTTCCTTATAACAAAACTCAAAGTCACAAAAAAAAAAAATAAAAAAAAATAAAAAAAAATGGGGGATTTAAATAAAACGACAGTGTCCATTTCAAGAGCATGTGAGAAGTGGCATCGGAGGCCGCCGGCATGACCGATATGTAGGCAGAGTTTTTAAACCACACTGTCCATTGCTCTAATTGTGGCCTATGGGGGTGCGGCGGGACCTGCTCTGTGTTGCTTAAAATCACCAACAAAACACACCATAACATCCAACTGCTTTTTCACTGTCGGTGGGTTGTTCACTGGGCCCAATTTACCTGACCCATTACCCTCTATAACCATCTTCCCTTTAAGTTTTATAGGTTCTGATATCATATTACGCAATAACTTAATGATTGGATCGACGAGAAGAATACAAAAATAAGAAGTTTCTGAAATCAACGACGGGTAAAAGGATTTCAAGGGTTACAAATATTTTTGATTAACCAACGAGATTTATTTTTAAAAAGTATAAATAAACATGAAAAATAGGTTAATTACAAAAACCACATTTGAAGTATAATGATAGTTGCAAATATACCCTTAAATTTTTAATTTTAAAATTGATTAAAATTGGACGTTTAAATTTATATAATTGTATAAATGGTAACACTTGTATAAGTTTATGAGTTCAAATTTTATCATTTGTAATGTTATGGGTCCATTTTTAACAATTATTGTAAGCTTGAGGGTCCAATTTTAACACTTGTAAAAGTTTAGGGGCCCAATTTTACAATTGAAAGTTTAATAGCATAATTGTATTTACCACCATACTTGAAAGGTGGTCTTTGCAATTTACCAAAGAAAAATAATAATTGAAATAGATTTTATCTCATTATTTTTTAAAATTTCAAATTAAGAAAATTTTGAGAAAATTTAAATTTTAAGTTCCAAAGGATATGAGTGGTTGGTCATTCACTTTTCAAATTATACTTTTTTAGTCTTCAAAATTTTATAATAGGTGCATTTGATCTCTAAGTTTTTAAAATATAATTTTATAATCTTGCCGAAATTTTAAACATGGGTTTAAAAGGTCATTACAATAATGTTTTAATTATTATTATTTTTTTAAAAATAGTACTTCATATACTTTTTAAACATATTCTTAAAAATTTAATAAAAAAATGTATATATTTTAAAAAACTTGAGGAATAAAAGAGTACTTTGAAAAACTTAAAGGCCAACCACATCTATTCTTTAAAGCTCGTACTAAAAAGATAGTTTTCCTTAAAAAATTCGTCAAAATTGAAACCAAGAGAATGAAATACCTCTACCCATAAATCTTCTAGAAACTTTGAGGAATTATTATTATTATTATTTTGCTATTATTCAAAATGAAAACTTAGAAAATGCAACTCGATCCAATTTTCTTAAGATAATTGCAAAGTTCCTTCATCTTTGTAGGATCCTCATCATGGTACTTCTTTAACTTCATCACCAACTTGAATTGATTTTTTTTTTTCACTGAATAACTATTGAGAATTCCATCTCAAAACTAAATAACAATTTAAAAGAGTAAAACCCATATATCATTTTCAATATGAGATATGTTATGGGTAGATTTATTGAGATGGGCCAATCCGACAATTTAGAGAGATAGAAGACCTATAGTCTCATAATGAGTTTAAGACACACGAGGAGAGCCTTAGAGAAGCCTAAACATGAGGAGCCTAGGAGCGCCTGAGCTTAGAGAAGTCTAAGTATAAGGAGCTTTAGCCTAGAAGAGCCTATGCAAGCATAAGGAGTTTGAGCCTTAGAGAAACCTAGACATAAGGAGCATAAGCCTAGGAAGGAAGCTCTAAAGGAGTCTCGAAGAGCCATAAGCATAGGCGTGATGAACTTAGGAGAGCCTAGAGATGAAGAGTATGAGCCTAGAGGAGCCTAGGAGGGTGGACTTGAGCTTAAAGAAGCCTAGACTACGTATTAGGAGAGTATAAGCCTAAAGAAGCCTAGGCTAGGTATAAAGAGAGCATAAACCTTAAACACTTTAGGAGAGCTTAGAGGGACCCATAGGGAGAGCCTTGTGGAGTTTAGAGGAACTAGGAGAGCTTAATGAGACCTATGGAAAGAGTCTAATGGAGCTTTGAGGACTCATGGGAAGAGCCTAAAGAGAGCTTAGAAGACCAACGAGGAAAGTTTAATGGAGCTCAGAGGATCCATGGGAAGCTTAGAGAACCTATAAGAGAGTCTAGTGGAGCTCGGAAAACCCATGGGAAGAACCTAGGAGAGCTTAGAGGATCTATGGGGAGTTTAGAGAGAGCTTAGAGGACCCATGGAGAGAGCCTAGTAGAGCTTAGAGAACCCATGAAAAGAGCGTAGGAGAGCTTAGAGAACCTACGAGAGACCGTGAAGCTGTTAGGTTTGAAACCACCCAAATACAACTAACAGATCATAAAGGAGATGACGAGTTTGAAATATCTCCTTTATGACTTGTTCGTTGAGAATCTAAGTGGGTGGTACACTTAAGCATTGGTTTCAGTGATGGTGTAACCGCCCAACGAGTATTAGCTCAACAGTTCCAAAAATTTATGAGTGGCAATCATGAACCCGAGTGATAGTTATGCTTGACTATTCTATATAAGTGCCAAAGCCATTGGTCGAAAGTATGCCTAAAACACCCTACTATTTTCTATTGTCAAGTTACTCACAAATCCAAGATTGACTTGAGCATTAGAGTTTGTACGGCTTGACACCATACTTGTGCTCAATCTCATTTATCTTACACGCACTTGGACTATTTTTTCGATAATACAAATCCACGGTGGATCCATTTTTTGGCATCAAAAGGATCTCAATATCGGTCTCTATCTCCATTTTTCTAGTTTCCCTCCTGTTTATGCAAAATTGATATTTGAAGTGATATATCTTCCCATCTCTTCTGTCAAACAGACAAACTCCCACCTTCTTGATAGAAACTAAACCCACAATCTGTTTGTTCCTCCATTTAATATGGAAAACCAAACCAAAACAAAAGGGATGTCAAATTTCCCCACAAGTTCTTTAATTTAAACCATAATTATTAATGGAGGGAAAAAAGAAAAAGAAAAAGAAAGAGTGGGGAATAGTTAGTAATTAAAAGACTAGGACTTTACATAATAACATTAAAACCCAAATGAATGAATATAGAAGGGAAACCAAATAACAATAGAATATGCAGGGCTGTATTTCATGTAAAACTACAAACAGGACATGTTCTGTCTCTAAGCATTATACTACAAGAAGCATTCAATTTGGAAGGCACCTGTTTTTGTCTCCCCCATTTTTCCCTTTATTTCTTTTTGGGTGTTTTTTTTTCCTTAGGAAATATCTATTTTTTTCTCCAAAATCAAAAATTAAAAAAAAATCTTCCTATTCCATTCAATTATCAATGACTTTGAAGGAAGATGATGATGATTATCTGGATTCTCATGCTTAAGAAAATAAAATAAAATAAAAAAGGTAAAAAGAGTACTTTTTCTTCTTTTCAGGTCTAAAACATGAAATTGGAAGGCTTTTGCCATTGTCCTGTTTTTTCCAACTTTGTACACAAACCAAGAGGATGAGATTATTATGTTTTGTTTTGTTTTGTTTATTTTCTGTTTCAAAACCTTCTCATTTTTCTAATGTCAACTCAATTCAATTTTGTGTTTGTTTTTAGCTTAAAATACAAGTTTGGTTATTGTACTTGGAGAATCATTTGGTTTTGGCGTCTCTATTTTGAGATGTCTTAAAATGTTTTACTATCCATAAATCTTAAATTTAGTTATCCAAAGTTATTTTTTATTAAAATTGGTTAAATAATAATATTATGTTATTAAAAATTTAGAGGGAAACACCAAACTCAAATTTTTTTTGGAGAAAAACTCAAATATGATCCTAAAAATTTATTAGATAATATATAATTAAATCTACCTTCACTAATTAGCTTAAGTTTTTTTGGTCAATTGATGATTTATTATGGTATCAGAGCATGTGGACCAAGAAGATTGTGTGTTTAAGTCCCTGTAATGTTGTTTTCTCAAATTGATGAATTTAAGAAACTTGATTAAGTGTTGCAATTTTTGTCCTAAATTTTTTCTTCGATAATTCACTCATTAATTTCAACCAAATGAAGCATTGCACAAAAATACACAAATTAACCAATAAATTTAAATTTCACAAAAAAAAAAAGAAGATCTTTAATGCTTTTTTCCTCTTAAATTATATTGATTTCATAGTATATATGTATTTTATAATTTATGAAACACATCAGAAAAAAGACCATTTTTCAACGATATTTGAATCATGGCTTATTAGAGAGTTAAAATTATAACACTTTTTAAAGTTTAAAATTTAAATTTCAATATTTATCTACATACAATTTGATGAAATTAAAAAGTTTATGGTTAAACATCGATACAAATTGACCGATTTATAGGTCAAAAATTCGTTCTTTTCTTTCACTTTTAAAGAAAACTAACAACAATAATTATATTTAAGATTTATCGAAAACTACATAAATTAATAGAGATTAAAATAAAGTATAGTTACCAGAATGACACTTTATGATTATTGTTTTAGGGTGGCAAAGGAGAGTGAGCGAGTAAAAAGTACAAATAATTAAGATAGACATAAATAATTTAAAAGGAATAATTCCATACGCTTATAGGAAAAAAAAAATTAGCACCATCTTCTGCTTCCTTTTCTTTCTCTCATACATTTTATTTCTCCAATGAAATTGATAAGAAACTATTTTCATGTATTTTTCATACCATAATATTACACAATCACTAATAATTTGATATGAAAATTACATTAAAAAAGGCCCCTTTTTTATGTTAAAGATTTAAAAAATGAATATTATTTATGGAGAAAGTTGAAAAAAGGAGAACCAGTGATGATGTTCATAGATGACAGTGAAAGCCTGAAATTGAGAGAGAGAGATTTTAACTGAAAAAGTGAAAAGAGAGAAAGGCTCCAATTGCAATGAAAGATGGTTGTAGGAATAGTACAAATTAATGCATTTGTTTTTTCTCTGTTTTTTTATTTCTAATAATTTAAGGGGGGAAAAAAAAACATTATCATTGTCAGAGTTTGTTATATTTGGTACAAGAAGACAAGTTGTTTATTCATTCTTATATACATATTTTCTCTCCATCTCATTTTTTTTCCCTTTTTCTTTATTAAATTTCCTATTTTTTTTTTGTCAAATAATTGGAGCAAAAAGGGCTAAATGAAAGTAAAAGGATGGTTCCACGTCTCTCTCGGGAAAAAAAAATACGATTTAAGTCGTTAAATTTTGAATCTAGTTTCTGATACAATTTTACTTTTGAAATTATAGTTTATTTCAATTTGATTTATAGATTTCAATATTTACATTTTTAACCTCAATTTTTCATTAAATACTCATTTTCCATCTTTAATTTTAATGTCTATTAATTAATTTAAAATAATATAATTAATTTAAGTTTCACTATTTTTCATTACTATTAAAATTTGAGTTTATACTTATTTTAAATTAACAGTTATTGATGTCAAGAATGTGTGTATTCAATAAAAAAAATCAAAATTAAAAGTGTAAATCTTAAAATTTAGGAGCCGAATTGTAACAAACCCTAAATATCAATTGTAAAATGATAATATTTTGAAATTTAGTGACTAAAACGAAACCAAACTTAAAAATACATTTTAAAATCTATAAACCAAATAGAAACTAAACTCAAAATCTAAGAAAAAAATATATTTTTTTCTTATAATATCCTCCAAGCGAAGGTAAATTTTTTTTAAAAAAAAAAAAAATCACATGCTACAATCTTTTTCTTGTGAAGATTTGGTATGCTATTTCGAGCTTTGTAAAAAGTCTTGCTTGTTGCTAAATAAAAAATTAGAAAGGTTGAAATTGTCCTTAATCACTCTCAATCACAACATCATTCGGATTTTACTTTTATTAATAAAGATGGATCTTCGGGAAACATCTCAACTTATAAAATGATATTTATATGTCATTTCAATTACTTATTTTTTTTTTTATTTTAAACCCATCAAATTTTGATGAAGAGAATTATAAGATAATTAATGCATAATTAATGTTTAATTAGTTAATTTTCATATTTTTTTCCTAAGATTATAAACAACTAATTTAAGATTGAAATAGAAAACTTTTGATTATCCATTTCAATATTGAATTTTATGTTTACAGTCTTTTTTATTTTTAAAGGATAGACTTTCTTTACTTGACCATAAATTTGACCTAATTATCTTTCGGTGTATCAAATTTTCAGTTCAGTTTTTCAAAACCTTTTAGTTTACCTTTTAAGATTTCATAAAGATATAAATTATCTAACTTTATTTTTTAGGTTTGAATAATTTTACATTTGTATATTTTAAATAATTTAGATTTTTTTTGGTTGAAGCCAGATTTTAGATTTCATTTTGGTGTAATTTTTTAAAATTACATCATATTTTTTTTAAAAAAATTTGTTATGAGGGAGTATTTTTGTCAATTAAACTATTTTAAAATTTCTTTCTTTTATGCATTTGGTTATTTATACCAACAACCTCAAAAAATCTGATCACTCTAACCCAATTTATATAGTTTGGGTTAGGTTGTTAACTTATTTGGGTTAGATTGAGTTGAGTTCAAATAAATGAAAATTGTATGAATTGAATTGGTTCATCGGTTCACCTCAAATAACCAAAACAACCCGAACTTATTATTAATTATATTATGATACAATTATATATACATAAATTTGTTTTAATTTTATTTAATAATCATTATTTTTTGGACAATATATTCTCCAAAAACTCTTAAAAATGTTTTTTTAACCATTTAGAAAAACAATTTTCGTTAATATAAATTAAAATTGAATTGTTAATCTTAATTCAATATATGAAAATAATTAAATAAAATTTTCATGTTAAATTTTTCTTATTTTTAGAATAAAAATTTTAATGAATAACTAGAATAATCCAAACCAACTGTTAATGCTACATAGTTTTGGTTAAGTTTGGTTCATTATTTAATAAAAGTTGTTTAGGTTGAATAAATTTACAATCCGAACAATTGATGGGTCCAGAAGGTACTTCAACTCAATCCAATCTAACCCAACCTACGAACACCCCATGAACTAATAGTTTTCCAAACTATTATTCTCATTTAGCTATTTTGTCCAATTTACTCTGTCAACCATTGTTATTTTTTTGAGTTTAATATACCTTAAAAGTGTAATTAACAATTACATGAATTTCTGTTTAAAATGTTATTTATATCATATGTTAGCTTTAATTTAGGAAGTTAATATGACGATGATGTTATAAATTGACTACAATCTTGATTAATATTGACTCATTAAATAGATTATTTGGAAAATAAAAAGGGATAAACATTAAAGACAATATTTAGGGCTAAATATTTGTTTTAATTTGCTCTTTGTAGGTCTGCCACCTTTTCGAAACACAATTAAAAGAGGAATAGCTTTTTTTAAAAAAAATTAATTTATTATTATTTTAAATTTAATTAATGCAAATCTTTTTGGCCCACTTGCTTTTCTAGCTCCTTCATGCCTACCTTAGCTTAGATTAGCTTCCCCACAATTAATTACTTAATTAATTCTTTAATCTTTCATAATTAATTATTCGAAAATCTTTGTTATCTTTTTTAATCCCTCGTGCTTTCTAAAGCTAAAAAAAAAAGCCACCAACAACAATTTACTCTATCTTTGATTTGACCAAATAATGACATTGTCTTAGAGTAAGATTATGTTGTATTATTCTCTTAACTAAAATTTTGCTTTTTATTCAGGTAGGGACAACGACATTTCAAATATTTTCAAAATGATATGATATTGTCAACTTTGAACATAAATCTTTAAGATTTTGATTTTAATTTCAACTAAAATATCTTATACTATTAGAGATAATTGTCTTCACTTATATACCACATTGATTTTCCTTTTATCATGCTCCCATCAAACGAGGACAACTAAAACCTCCTCTCAAATAGTCACCCATCCATGTTTATTCTCGAGCAATCACTTTTAACCAGTCAACTCATTTTTGTCATATCTCACTACCTGTCCGATTAGCTCAGCCACAGATCATTATGACTACGTCATCAAGACACACCAACACGACTAAGTGCAAGGGGCATGAGTCTGATACCACTTGTCATGGATAACAATCCTCCAAATATCTCAATAATGATATGGCATTGTTCACTTTGGACATAAGTCCTCATCTCAAATTTACTTTTGGTTTCATCTAAAAGGCCCACATCATTGGAGATACTTGTGTACACTTAATTATATATATACCATGAATATTTTCCTAACCAATATGGAACTTTGGTCACACTCCAACAACTCAAAATTCTCTTTTTAATAGTGTCATTTTTATTATTAAAAGTTTATTTGGATATTTACATTTTGATATCTCCAAAATCTAACAAACCAATAATAATTAAAAAAAATCATAAATGATAATTGAATTAGAAACTTTCGTGAATCATGATACTTATTTTAAGCAACAACTAGTTCATATATTTGATGTTTTACCATTGAGACATTATATCATGTATTATTATTTTGGTTAAGATAATTCTTTGAAATAGACCCAATATAATAGTATTAGTTTATCTTGTGAAAATTCGAACTTTTGACTTTTTAAAAAAAGTAAGATTATCTTAATTATTAAATTAATGATTATGTTGACAAATACATAGGTTTTAACTATAAAAAGAATAGGTATCGGTTTATATACTCATCACTATACAATTATATAAGTAAAAAAAAAAAAAAAAAAATTATGTTGATCAATTACACAAAGATTAATATTGATTAAATTTAAAAATTAATTCGAATAATTGTGACTTTTTATGACGAGGATTCAAACCTTCCACCTTTATTCTCAAACTACACATAATGAAGCAACATAGATTGTAATTGATTTATGATGAATTTGATCATTAAATTCTTTTATTATTATTATTTACATCATACCACAAAATTATTTTGGAAAATAGGACAATAATTTTTTTAAATATATATGTGTATATATATTTGTAGAATAATAATTGTTTGGAAAAAGAAAAAAAAACAATGATTGGGGATAGAAGGGTAGTTCAGTAATAAGAAGAAAGAGAACAAGGATCTGCTGCACCTGCCAAACCATTGAGTTGATGTAACTAAACACTTTCTGATTTCGACCTCCACACTCAATCATTAGATGACACGTGTCTTGACATGATTTGACATGGGCTCTTTCACTTCTTATTATTTCTACCATTATTTCCAAAATATATTTTAAAAAAACAAAAATCATATATAATATATCATAATTTCTCTAATCTTATCCCCTTTACCATTATTTTTTTTTATAAAAAATGTGTATAATATTATTATTTGGATGATTAATTTTGATCATTTTACTACATTAGGAAGGGATATAAATATGAGGTAGTTTTCTTTTGACTTGTGAATTTTAATTTAGATTTTATAATGGGGAAAAATCTGAAAAAGTAGATGATAAAGAAATTTGGGCAAAAAACGACAATAAAAAATCATATCATTTAAAAGTTTACTTGCATATTTTTTTTTAAAAAAAAATAAAACATGAATGGATAATAAATATATATATAATTTAAAAAAGGTGAAGAAAAAAGAAAAGAAATTGGTTGAAAATGTGAATGGTAAAATCCAGAATTGATGTAACTACACAATATGGATTTTGTGGAGAAGTGGATATTTCCAAAGATGCCCTCAAAGTCACATTATTCTTACAGTGGTCAAACAAATATATATATATATATATATATAAAACTTGAAAAACAAAATATCTGAGCCAAAGAATCTCTTTTAATTATTTCCTTCTATCTCATTTATGTGGAGAGACAAATTAATCATAAAATAAATTTAAAAAATAATTAAAAAAGAACAATAAATTAATTTAATTTCTCAGCCTAAAGTTTGGTGGGCTTGAAAGTCTCTCTTTATAAAAACAAAAACAAACAGAAATCAGGAAGGATCCTTTTCTAGGTCTGGCAGTGGCAGGAAATTTGTTATTTAACTATACAAGATATGCTATTGAGTTGGCATTCCCATTTTCAACTTGCTATATATATATATATATACACACACACACAACTATAATATTTAAGGATGTTATCCAAAGTCAAGGATGAAAATATTCATTGAGTACATTTCTTGACGTATTCATAAATTTAAAGATTCAATATCGGTATTAAATATCTATTTGTATTTGTGATATCTTTAATAAATGATCTTAATATATAAAATTTATCATCTATTTAATCTAATATGAAAAGAAATACTCATAACAATATCCCCAACTTAGTTTAGAATATATAAAAAAAATTAATTATTAATCTATACAAATTTTTTAAATATTTTTTACTTACATAAATATCTATAAATATTGATGTTATGAGATATATTTGTAAAAATGAAAGTTCAATATCGACATCAATATTTTAATCCTTTTCAAAATTACAATACTTAAGAAATGTTGGTATCTATTAATTTGTGTTATCTGCAACAAGGTTGTACATCACCTCGAATCAAGTTCCTCTCGAGCAAGTGAAAGGGTAAGATTTCATTGTCCAAATCTCAGAGTCAGAAAGGAACTATTCGTCTACTTACCCTAGACGGGAAGGAGTGAATTCCATTTTGTGAAATTACATTCTCAACTTCCTATTCGATTAAGTCTTGAAAAATAGTAAGCTTATTGAGTCGGTGACTTGGTTCATTTTTCATCCATATAAATCAAAGGACGGTCTCTTATAAATCTTGAGGTATGAGGAAAGAAGAAAAACCACAAATCATTTTAAATCACTTAGAAGCAAAGGAAATTACATCATTGTGACAATGATAAGTGAGATGAAGAAGAGGAGGAAAATGAATAGAATGAAGGGTGGTATGAGGTGGCTGATTTGCGCATGCTAAGTAATGAAATTGAGCATTTTAATTAGTTGATGATTGACTATAAAGTAAATAATGCGCATTAATTGAGTATCCACTCTTTTGTTAATCTATGAAAAAAACGAAAAAGAAAAAGAAAAAGGATGATTAATATGCACATAATTACATGGATGAAAAATTAAATCATAAAGTCTCCTTCTTTTGAAATAATGGATTTGGCATTTGAGTATTTGCAGATCCTTAAAGTTTTTCTTATATATTTTGGAGAAGTCAAAGTGCTTCTTTTAAAGACTCTTATTTTTCTTTTGAAAAATAATGTCTCTCTTTTTTAATATAATTAAGTATTTCATACCTTCAATAACTCCATTTTTACATTTTTTAACCTTATCCTCAAACATAAATTATAAATACAATTTTCTTAATCTCAGATTACTTAACGTCCTAAACTCAACCTAATCCTTCAAAACTTAAGATACTGAACTTGCATATAAAACCACTAAAAAAAAATCATTTTGATCCCTAAACTTTATTGAAAGTAACAATTTAGTTTTTAAACTTTAGTATATAACAATTTAGTCCATGCACTTCTAACTTTATAACAATTTATTCCCTAAATTTTAGTATGTAATAATTTAATCCTTGATTTTTAGTATGTAATAATTTAGTCATTGTTACTTTCAAAATTGTAACAATTTTGTCCCTCACATAAAAAAAATTCATCAAAATTAGATGTCAATTTTTGATATTTTATGATATAGACTTTAATTTTGCACATATATTGAGTCTCTAATTACTTAGTAGTTTCTTTATGCATAAAATCTCATTAAACCTTATCATTATTTTCTACAATAGGGACTAAACTGTTACAAAATTTAAAATATCGGGACTAAATTGTTACAAACTAAAGTTTAGGGATCAAATCGTTAATTTTATGAAAGTTTAGGGACTAAAAGTGATTTTTAACCTATAAATCTAGTATAAAATTAAAATTTAAAATACGATGGAAAACTAGAATGTATATTTATATGGTTATTATCTCGACCAA
Source organism: Benincasa hispida (assembly GCF_009727055.1). Lineage (NCBI taxonomy): Eukaryota > Viridiplantae > Streptophyta > Magnoliopsida > Cucurbitales > Cucurbitaceae > Benincasa > Benincasa hispida. Next base: position 23,518,690 of record NC_052350.1, on the reverse strand, counting down.
TATCTAAGTTGACCAATTATAATCGTTTGTTAAAATATAAGAAACAATTACTTGAACAAGTTGTTGAGAATTATATGACTTTAAATTTTATAAAATAGCTATTATACTCGACATTTATGATCCATTTAGATTGACTTGAGAAAAAAATGTTGTTAAAAAAACTCATTTTTATTTGAATACTTTTGATAAAAATGGAGTAAAGTACATCTGAAAAGCTATTTAGAGGGGTTGTCAAACACTCCAATTTCTTCCAAAATGACTTATTTTTTAAATTAAACACTTGAAAATGTATTCCAACTCGTGCATGCAGGTCACCGTTCAACTCGTGTAGATAAATGTATTTTCAAATCATATTAATTTGAATTCTAAATTTTTAATTTCATTTAAATGAACATTAAATTTAAATAAATGTTGCAATTTTTACCATCAATAAATTTCCTATCACTCACTCAATAATTTTGATATAAAACCATGTAAAATTCTTCCTAAATTTGTAAAAATTCATAAATTTACATTAAATATTTAACTCTAATGAAATTTTCCTTTAAAATTTTGTCAATTTTATCATATTGCTTATACGTTTTAAAATTCATTGAACACATAAGATATTTTTAAATGGTATTTGGAGAGTAAATTTATTAGAGAATTTAGTCGATATTTTTGGTCCATATATTTTGAGTTTGGTGTCATTTTTATAACATCATAGGCTTAGGATCCATACCAAAACTCAAAATCTAGGTCCGAATCCTGGGATTGAAGTGTTGCAAATGGTATCACAGTGGAACCTCTCCTAGTAAGATGTGGTTCGGGGATGAACGAAGCAGAAGTTAGTGAGCACGTAATGACTTAAGTTTAGGAGGGGGCATGAATGGACCGAGATCATATCCGAATGAAAACTAGTTTGAGGACATAAAAGTGTAGTTAAGAAAGGCTTAAAAGAATTGAAAGTTACTACATGTATCAACAAGGTGCACCTTTCTTTTCAGTGACTCAACTATAATAACTTCATAGTTAAGTGTGTTGGCTTGAAGCAATCCTATGTAATTGGATGACCACCTGAGAATTTTCCTAGGATGCATGTGAGTGAGAACAAAGCATGATAAAAAGACAAGTATTGGTTTGTGGGGCAACTTTCACTTCTAGAAACATTCAAGATAAGTAAGGATGACGTAGCCGGGTCACATGGGATGTAGGATTTTCTCGACGTATTTTCATGAAAAAAAAAACACAAGGTTATTATATTTTCACAATTTATAAAGGGATGCTCACATATACTATTTTTTGGGGGGGAAAAAAAAGAAATCAACAATAATCTAACTTGCATGAACTAATTTTAACATATATGACAAGTACATAATTACAATTGAACAATTGAAAGTATATAGATCAAAATGGAACAAATTTCAAAATACAAATACTAGCAACTTGATATTTTTTTTCTTAAAAAACCTTTTTTAAGGTTAAAAATGGAGGGAAAGAGACAAGGTTTGGTGTAGAAAATCATATTAATTAGCAAATCCCATTTTTGGCTCCCCAAGTTTTTCTTTAACCCAAAATAATCAATCTTCACTAATGCATGAGAAGAAGAAAAAGAAAAAAAAATTGTCCCAAATAATTTTATAATACCATGTCTTCTCCAACATTTGCACTACCCAATTTATTTATTTCCTTTTTCTATTTTATTTTTTTTCCAATTCTAGCCAGCAAGGCATTTGAATAATTATAAAATTCAAAAACTAAAAAATTAAAAAAAAAAAAAAATTATGTGTGTGTTTGTGTGCATATAATATAAGGCAGGAAAATATGGCCAAAAAACACACTTATCAAATTGACTTTTAGAAAAAGGTGGAGTTGAATGGAAATTTCATATGGATGGCAATGCCTTAAACCAAATGCCAATAAATACAACTGTACCCCTTTTTTTTATAAACTAACAAAATTATTCCACTATTTACCCTTCTCTTCTCATTTTTATTTTTCTCAATGATAATATATTTGCAGCCCCAAAAAATTAATAATAATAATAATAATAAAAAAAAAGTTGGCAGCTTTTGATGGATCATCATTTAAATCGTTTTTATTAATAAATGGCTGCACCCAAAAAGAAAAAAGAAAAAAAAAAAAGGATTTCATTTAATTTGCATATTTTTACGAGTTGAGATTAGAGGGTAGTACGTACATTCATCAGCTGCAGGCTTTTGTTGGTTGGATTCTTTTGGTCATTTTCGATAACTCCATCACTTGTTATGTTCTCACGTTGTCCTTTTTCTTTTTTTTCAAGTGAAAATTAAATAAATAAATAAAAATGGTTATGATTTATGCAAATGGCAAAACCCTCTCTTCTAATTTCATAGACTCTCTATTTTTTACCCTTTTTAAAGTTTCCTCTCTTCTATCAACTCTCTTGTCTAACTATACTTGGACACTCTCCTGTGTTTGTAACCACTTTATCTCATATCTTCTTTCAACCCATCTCATAACTAAACAGACGACGTCCAACTACGTTAAACATCATTTCGATAGGCACCACGACCTTCTTTTCCAAAGAAAGAAATTTGAGGATTAAAAAAATTATGGATTTTGTGTGTGTGTGTGTGTTTGTGGGAGAGGATAATTTCACATAACAAAGGTCTTTGCATAAAGAAATAACATTTGTGTAAGAGTTGGGGAAACACCCATCAAATTGTAAAATTTATCCCACATGTCTTGTAATTTCACAATGCAAAAAAGAGACGGTCAAAGGTGTCATTTGCTTTATGACGGAGGAGGATGCTTCCAAAAATCTCTTTTTCAAACCTTGTGGAATGCCTTAAATTTGTTATCTAGTGTTTTGAATGTCGAGAGTGTGAGTTTCGTTGAGCCTCCAAAATCTAAGTTGCATTTATATTTACATTATTTACGATTTTAGCTCAAGGATCTTAGAGGAGTACATTATATATAAACTTTTTAACTCTATTAACGTCTCTAAATCTATAATCTTATACTTTCTCTCTAATAATAAACTATTTACTCTCCCTCTGCTCATGAATGTAGCAAAATGTGTTGTTAGTAAACCACGTAAATCTCTTTGCCAATGAAGTCTCTATTGTTTATGTTTTTTATTGTCAATTTCTTAACAAATCGGTACTAGTCACTAAGATCTTCTCTACTTCTAACCGAATGTAAAAAAAAAAAAAAAAAAAAACGTTGAAGGTGTTAATAGAAAAACTTTGGTGGGTTATAGAGAAAAGTTAGTTTTAAAACTAGAGGAGACAAGAGATGACCCAAGTTGTCTGAGGTGTATTGGGACAAAGTTTAGGGGTGGATGGCTCCTTGTGGGCACCCATTGTTGGGTCAAGTAAAGCATATTTCCCCACTTAAACCTCACAAACAAACTCTTACATAGACACCATTGTTCCCATGTGCACAAATTTAAGAGCAACATTCCAAAACACCAACTTCCTTTCTGTTTCTCTCTTTCTCTCATTCTAATTTCTTCCCCCATGATCATGTTTTTGGAACAACAAAGAGGTTTATGAAAGAGAAGACACACACACATACATTCACAATTCTATGATTCCCTTCAATGTACAAACATGAGAAGGATATATAAGATATTTTAAACCCTAATTGGTCTTGTGTTTTTGAATCACAACTTCAAATATGTCGTTCCTATATTGGGGGACACTAATGTTATCCAATCGGTGTTCTCTTGTTTCTTTACTCGCAATTCAACTAAAAATCATCATATATCTTTATACTAATATGATATTGTCTAATTTTGAATAATTTCAACTCTAGCTAGTTTAATTTTATCTATGGTCTGACTAACACACCGGGTGTCATGAAAAACATCCTCACTACGAGCACAAACCACCACCAAAGACAATTGTTTGAATGGGTGTTTGACATATATCAACTTCAAACTTCAATAGTAAACACTATTGAAGTATGCATATTTGTCGAGAAACTCCATCTTACAACTCTGCACTCCGAACACAGGCTTTCTAATTTCAACATATTAATTTTAGATTTCATAACTCAATTTGATGTCGGACTCAATATAGTAGTACTATACACATAAGTATATTTGGTTGAATAAAAATAGTGAAGGTATTTTGAAGGATGGAGAGAGAAGGCTTTTTGTGAAAGGAAAAGAACATCTATACCTGTGAGGAAGTTGACTGGTAGAGAGGACTTTAGGTATGCCATAAAAATGATATAATTTTTGCAGATAAGTTGGGTCATTTGGCTTCTTTTGTGTGGCAGCTTGTGGCTGATGTGTGGTGGTTTGTCATTTGCCAGAAAACTCACCCCCCCAAAAAAAGTAACAATAATCCATCTTTTTTAATTCTTATAATTTTTCTCTTTTTTTTTTTCCTTTTGGTTGTTGACATCACTTGAAGGAATTGCTTTTTATTATTATTTGTTATTAAAATATCATTTTCATCTCAGTAGTTCGAGGTTGTTCAATTTTAATGTAAATTCAACTGTTCAATTTAATCTTCATGTTTTAATCCTTCAAAGTTAATTTTTATCAAATTGACTAAATAATAATACAAATTTTCATGCAGAAAAATATGTGTTTTCAGAATTTAGAATAAATAATAATAATAAAAAAAATCCAACTATAAACAAACAATAGAGACTAAATTTAAGATTTCTTGAAAACACAAGTACTAAAATTGGATATTGTAAAATATAGAGACTAAAATTGAATGAACTTCAAAATTAAAGGATCAAAATGATATTTTTAATTGTTTTTTTCCCATCTTTTTGAAAAGGGTATAAATGACCTGAGATATTAAAGATTAGATCTTCTGTGTGTGAAACTTTCAGGTTAATTGAATCATATGTCGAATTGAAATGTTAGGTCTAAAGTATATAATCTATTTTTAGAATTATAGAAGAGAAGGACAATAGAGATGAAAACTTGGACTTGTTTGCTAATTAGGTGCATAATTTGAAAATATCTTTTTATAATTATTTTTCAAACACACGTCCCTTAACTAGATGAAAAATAAAAGATACAGATATGTTGGCGATAAAATGTTTATAATTAGAATTTTCCTACCTTATTTATGAGTGGAAAAATAAAAGATAGTCCGAGAAATTAATTTTGTCTCCATTGTTTCAAATTTGAAAATAATTGTTTTATAAGTAATATACTTAAATGTGTGTAAAATAAATTAATAGAAAATTAGAGATGTTTGGAATATAGTTCATTCTTATCTTTACCTGATTTATTTTAAGAAGAAAATATGATGCAAAAGTGACAAAATATGAAATGTGACATTCTTTCTTGCCACTATCTAATTGTCTTCTTGCCTTCAAATACATGAACCATATTTTACTCAACTAACTTATTCCATAGATAGAGATAACCTATGCTTATATTTATCTTTCCATAGCCTAAAGGACTATATTAAAAAAGTATAATATTCTTGTTTCTATATATTATAAGACAAACAAATTAAAGCTTAATTTGATAATGGAAAGCATTGAAAATTGAAATTTTATTTTCTATATTTTTATTTTCATTTCATTGCGTCACCTTTATTTTCAAATTTTTAAAATTTCTTTACATTTCAATTCATTGTCATGACATGGCACCAATGTGACGATGATGTAATATTTTAATACCTATAAGTCTTTACATTTCAATTTTTTTTTATGCCATTGTCATGACACATTACTAATGTGACGATGATGTAATTTTTTAATAAACTCGTAATATCAAAATTAAAATTTGACAAATAGAGAAATAAATTTTGAATTAATATAGAAAATATAAGGAAATAAGTATAATTTGTAACGATCCAATTTCAGGAGAGGTATATAAATAAAACGATATCACATTCGAATGAGAGAAATCTTAAAGACATGAAAATATGGTTAAGAAAGTTTTAATAGAATTGAAAGTTACTATCTATATGAATAAGGTGTACCTTCTTATTCAATGGCTCAATCATAGAAACTCCAAATTTAAACGTGCTTAGCTTAGAGCAATTCTATATTGGATGACGTGTCAGGTTGTAGGGAATGCGAGAAAATGTTAGGACGAATAAAATGTCAAATCCTGATTCGAATCCTAGCCTGGGTTATTACATAATTTAACCTTCAAATTATTGTAAAATATTTCAAAACTAATTCACATCCTCCCCCTCCCCAACACCTACTGTCCAACCATATATTTTTCAATATAGGAAATCAATTATGGAGTATCCTAATGAGAAAGTTTATATAATTAAATGAATGTTTAAAAATGAAAAAAAAAAAAAAAAATTAAAAGTCACCAGATATATATGTATGTATATATATATAAATATAGCAAATAATTGGAGGAAAATGTTCCATCCAATATCCCATCATCTAGCCCTACTAAGAAATTTAGTTTTAATTAATTAGTGAATGTTAACTCATGAGCTTGCTAACATGTATCATACCCATTAAATTAATTTTTTTAATCTTCTTTTATATATATGCATGCTAGGCCTATTATATTCTAAATTAAAATTTAATTAATCACTATTTATGATTAATATGAATACATTGCTTTTGGAGAGATGCTTGTTTGATATTGACATGTATAAATGATGTATTTCTATGGTTATTTTCAAAAATAGAAAAATAAGATAAACTATTTACACAAAATAACAAAATTTAATCTTCTTGGATAGATATTGATAGAAGTCTATTTGTTTCTATCAACGATAGAAATTTATAGAAGATTTATACTATGTGATAACATTGATAGAAGTCTATCGATATTTATCACTATTTTTTACTATTTTTATAAATAGTTTGAATTTTCTTCTCTTCGTAAAAATATTGAATATATATAGAATAAGAAATTAAAACTATATATATATATATATAAGTATATATAAAAGAGGGTTTTGGAAGACTTATTTAGCTAATATACCGACTCAGTATATTTCTTTTTAATGAAAAAATGCACCGACACAAAATTATAATTTACGAATATGGTATGAAGTTGTTATCATTATTTACGTTACTCATTTTGGTTTTTTCTGCATGATGTTTTAATTTATATATTCATTATATCTAGGACCGTTTTGAAATTTAAATATTTTAACGTGCCATTTAACAACTTTCCATAATTTAATATCAAATTTAAATAGTTTTATTTGATCAATATAAAATTACCAATTTAAATTATTTGATTAATACATCTCATTGTTTTCATTGTTTTCATTGACGTGTATTTTATATTGGTAATGATATAAATCAAATGATATTCTCTAATTCGTATGTTATTTACATTTATTAGTTCATTAATTTAGAAGTTATAATATTCATAGATTTTACCATCATAGAAATAATATGAATATTAAAGATTCATACCAAGATTTCAATAACTATCGAAGTAATCATTCAACCATCCATATAAAATGATTCAACGTCGAGTAGTAACATGGCGATCCTCATGCCTTACATGATATTTTATGCTAAAATACGATCAAGACAAAAGGTTATGATTCTATAACCCCGAATTACACTCCAAAACCTCAATCCCTTTCAAACTTATAAAGTTAAAATCTTTAATAATTTTCATTTATTATTGTTATCACATCATCATTAATTTTTTAATTCAATAGTCACAAAGTGAGGGATTGAACGACCTCTAACCTCAAGAGAACAATATAAATTCAACAATCCATATAAAATGATTTAATGTTGAGTATAATATAATGACCATTAAACCTTATGCCTCAAGCGATATGAAATGCTAAAATATGATCGAGACAAAGGATTGTGATTGCATAACCACGAATAACACTCTAAAAGCTCATTTATTTTAGTTTTGTAACACATAACAACACACGTAAATCTATTACTTGAATATTACTTCATAGATATACCACTTATTATTAAGTCATATCATTTTTATAATTCAACAATTACCATAGTGATCTAATATTTAAAAAAAAAACAATAAATGCATGCCAATTATTTATTGAAGTATTTTGATTAGAGGCAGATTGTTATTAATAAACAAGTATATATATATGAATAAAAAGAAATGAAGTAAATATAGTTTAGTAAAAATCTTTGCATAAAAATCCAAAGTTTGGCATTATATTTTTTGCAGGTGGGGTCACTTATATTATATAATAGAATAATAAGAGAGGCCAACTTTTTTCCCCCCTTATAATAATGGAAGAAAAAGGACAAGAGTAGTATTCCCCTCCAAAACAAAAAGGATATATATATATATATAATACAATATATATATTAGTTTTATTATAAAAGAAAAGAAATCGTTGACCCTGAGATTTGCAATTGCGGCCCCTACGGCGTTGGGCGTTGGGCTTGTTGGTGTTTGTGGGTTTTGTTTATTTAAAAGCCAGAAGAGAAGCAGCGTTTTTAGTAATTACCCAAAACAAAGAATCCCATTTCAAAACAAAAGGAGAGGAAATGAAGATTGAATCAGTGTTATCGAAGGTGCCACCGGTATGGGCGGCGGCGGTGACGGCGGCGGTGGTGATGATTTTAAGTGCAAAAATGGTGTTGGTTTTATGGTGGAAACCACGAAGAATTGAAAAACACTTTGATAGACAAGGAATTCGAGGCCCTCCTTATCGTTTCTTCATTGGTAATTTTAAAGAAGTAGTTTCTATGATGCTTGCTGCTTCTTCTCATCCAATGCCCAATTTCTCCCATAATATTCTCCCTCGTGTCCTCTCTTTTTACCATCATTGGAAGAAAATTTACGGTACGTTTAATTTTTTTCATTATATTTCTAATTCAAGATCATTCCCATCCAATTCAAAAAGTCTGTTTGAATTGACTTTCTAGGTTCAACCTTTCTAATTTGGTTTGGACCAATTGTCCGAGTCGCCGTCTCCGACCCGGACATGATCCGAGAAATCTTCACCACTAATTCCCACTTCTACGAGAAGAATGAAGCTCATCCTCTTGTTAAACAGCTCGAAGGCGATGGCCTCCTCACTCTCAAGGGTCAAAAATGGGCTCTCCATCGCAAAATCATCTCCCCCACTTTCCATATGGATAATCTCAAAGTAAATTTCTGACTCGGTTTTTATTTTTTTATTTTTTAATATATATATCTTAACTAGTTGAGGTAAATTTATAATTGTTGTTAGTTGTTGATTCCATTGGTGGAGGAAAGTGTGGTGGAAATGGTGGAGAAATGGTCGTCTATGGCGGAGAGTACCGACTCTGACGAGGTCGAAATCGATGTTTTCGAGTGCTTTCAAACCCTAACGGAAGATGTTATTACAAAAACAGCATTTGGTAGTAGCTATGAAGATGGTAAAGCTATATTTAAGCTTCAAACTCAACAAATGATATTAGCTTCCCAAGCTTTTCACAAGGTCTTCATTCCTGGCTATAGGTAAAATTATAATTTCCTTTTTTTTTTTTAATTTCTTTCTAATTTTGGGTTTTTTTTTTTAAAAAAAAATTAATATAAATGTTTGTTTTTCAGATTTCTACCGACAAGAACGAATATAAATTCGTGGAAATTAGACAAGGAAATAAAGAAATCATTGATGAAATTAATCGAGGGTCGAAAATGGAATTCAGAAAAGAATTGGGGAATGGATGAAAAAAGGCCAAAAGATTTGTTAGGGTTGATGATTCAAGCTTCTTCCTTAAAATATAATAATAATAATAATAATAATAATAATAATAATAATAATAATAATAATAATAATAATAATAATAATAATAATTCNATAATAATTCCATTACTGTCCACGACATCGTTGAAGAATGCAAAAGCTTCTTCTTTGCTGGCAAACAAACCACTTCAAATCTGCTGACGTGGACTACTGTCCTGCTGGCAATGCATCCACAGTGGCAAATTCAGGCACGTGATGAGGTCTTTAACGTCTGCGGTTCACGTGCCCTCCCTTCCAAACATGATGTCTCTAAATTCAAAATCGTAAGCCCTTTTTTTCTCTTTTCCTATTTCCATTTCATTATTTCAAAATTAAAATAAATATTAAAAATAATAACCCCTATATTCCATTTTAATTCTGGTACTTTCAATTGTTTAATTTTAGTTTTTCATATTTTTAATAAATCTTAAATTTAGTTTTTCAAAGTTAACTTATAGTGAGGTTGATTAAATAATAATATTAATAATTTTCAGGTAAGAAAATAGAACATTTGAATTTGTTGTCAAAATTTGTAATAAAACTATTATTAAATTTTTTTAAAAAATCAACAATAAACTAAATTTTAGATTTATTAAAATTACAAACACTAAAATTGCGCAATTGAAAATACATGAACTAAAAGTATAAAAACCAAAATATTGTTTTAACCTTGTAATAATAATAACTAATTTGTTTAAGAAATAAATTATTATTGAAAATAGAGGGTAAAAAAGAAAAGAAAAGAAAAAAGTTTTAGAAAATTAATTGTTTTGTCATTTTACTAATAAAAACTAATAAACTGCCAACTTTTTGGTTTACTTTGCTTGGTTTGTTTAATGGAGATCTTTTTTGTGTTGGTGGGGAAATGATTGGGTGTGGCAGCTGAGCATGATACTAAATGAATCCTTGCGATTATACCCACCCACGGTGGCAACAATCCGACGTGCTAAGGCTGACGTGGAACTAGGTGGACGAATGATCCCACGTGGCACGGAGTTTTTGATTCCAATCTTAGCTGTTCATCATGATCAAAGTATTTGGGGGAATGATGCGAGCGAATTCAACCCAGGGCGGTTCTCGGAAGGAGTGGGTCGAGCCGGAAACCACCCGGCCGGGTTTATTCCGTTTGGACTCGGGGCTCGTACTTGCATTGGCCAAAATCTGGCCATTTTGGAAGCAAAATTAACAATGGCAATTATACTTCAACGGTTCACGTTTCGTTTGGCTCCCACTTATCAGCATGCACCAACGGTTCTGATGCTTCTTTATCCACAATATGGGGCCCCCATTCTTTTTCAAAAGATACCCCTAGACTAAAAGTTATCTAAATTTTCCCTCCTCATTTATATAAATATTGCTAATTTAACCCACATAATTATTATTCTCGATTAGTATAAGATCCTTATCAAATTGCTAACATTATAGGTAGCTTCTTCAAATATTCTCTCTACAATTTGCAATTGATTAAGAGCAGATTTGAATTCAATCGGTGTTTAATTTATCTGTTTGTATACTTTTGAGGGAGATGTTACACAGTTTTGGTATATGTAATGTTAATTTGTTGTTTATAAACGTAATTCATTATGTTGTGCCATTTTTATCTCTATGGTTTTTGTTATGATATGGTTGTCATGCTTGGACTAATTTTAGCAAAGTTGAACTTAGATTTCCGACTCTTATACCATTCTAAACCAACAAAAAAACCAAAAAACTTGAATTGTAGAGTTGCAGTAAATTTAATTTCAATAAGTGAAAATTGATATTAATTACAAAGAAAATTATATTTATAGGAAATTAGACACAAAATTTTATGCTTTGATGCTACTTCAAAGGAAATATTGTCGGTAGGAAACAAAATCTCACACTAATTAACGGATAGATTACAATAAATTGAATTAAATCACCACTCTACCCTAACAAAAATTAAGATGAAAAAATTAGGCATAGAATCATAAAATGATGTTATTAAACAGGTTGATATGGAATCCAGTTAAGATTGAGGAACCCTATAGAAATAAAAGAGAGGTGGGAATTTGCATTGGAAAATCCAAAAGAAGAATGAAAAGTTTATTTATTTGGGAAAGAGACAGAGATTTTCATAATAATAATAAAAATAAATAAATAAAAATAAAAAGGGAGGAATTTCCTCCATGGCTGCGCTTGGTTTGTCACCTAAGTAGGTTGCAATCTGTATGGGAAAAGTAAACCTCATTTCCTTTAATTTACATTTTATAGGTCTTAGGATTTCATGGAAATTTGTTGTTAATTTAACTAATCTCTATTTTCAAGGAATTAATAATATATGAAACTAAAATTTCTTCTTTAATTAATCTAATCCCCTCCTTTTCTTTTAATCATTTCGAATTTCCCAAAAAAATCCCCATTTTTCCATTAACAAAATAAATGAGGGGAGACACATCTTTACGTTAAATTAATATAACTTTACTTATAAAAAGAAAAATAAAATTACATGACATCGAAATTCGTTCGTGTAAGATCTTGTTTACGCCATGCTAACTTAACTTTATTGTTAGATACATTGTAATCTAACTTTATTATTATTATTTGAATCTTTAGGGGTGTGGGGAGTGTTTGTTTAATCAAATACTTTAGGTTTTTGGTTAATTAAAGGAATTAAATAACAAAGCATGCTTCCAAGCATGTGGTGTAAGCTATGATTGCCTCATGTCTCTAAATCTCTAATCCCCAAATCTTCTTTTAATGCACTTAAAAATATATCATGCTCTCTCTCATTAATTAATTAATTAACCACCAATTAAAAAGTGATCAACTTAGTGTTAATATGTTAGAGAACTGTCTTGTGTCTTGTGTTTTATTGCACATAATCAAATAATAATAATAATTTTACACTTCTCAAGACAACTCAACTTTTCATCTGATAATTAATTACATTGGTACAAAGTAAAATAAGGCATGTCTTCTTCTATTTTGTTGCCTTCTCTATCTTAATAATTTGAACTCATATTTACAACCAAATATAACGATTAAAATTTATTTGATAACTATTTTATGTTTGGTTTTCTTTATAAATATTACTTTGATGTTAAGGCTTACAATTCATCTTGTGATTTATTTCTTAGGTTAACATTTTGAAAACCTATACCAAGTTTTGAAAATTACAAAAATTGGTTTTTAAAAAACTTGATTTGACTTTGAAATTTGACATAGCATTGAAATATATTTTCAAGAAAGAGAAGTTAGCGAAACAATTGTTAGAAGATAAGTAATATTTTTAAAAACGAAATGGTTATCAAACAAGATAAACAACTCTACACCTTAAACATAAAATTCTTAACTTCACTTCAAACTATATAATTCTGCATCTGAAGCACAAACTTCTTAACGTCTCAGGCTATACAATTTCAGGTTAAATAACCTTCGTAATGTTTTGGAGTAAGAAGTTATCAATGGAAATGGTAAAAAAGTTGAAAGAAGTGAGGAAAAAAAGGTAGGGGAAGGTGCCCCTCCTATTTGACAGGAAAACCAATTCATGTGTACTATTTACATATGATAAGTCTCTATCTCTCCACCATGCCATGATTGTGTGTGTTCAGATCAGACACAAAGAAACAGATAGAAAAGAGAGATTTGTTTATACAATTTAATGGAAAAATAAAAAAGGATCCCCTTGGGAATATCAACCATTAATCCCTAATCAATATAAGTAGTGGCTTATGATTCCCAAACTGGGCTCTTATGCCAAAGCAAAAGCAGCTGCCTAATAATATCTGCCAGTTGATTAATTACGGTTCTAGTTTTCTCTCTTTTCTGGTTTGGTATTTCTGAACAGAAAGATGAATCCACCATATCTCAGTAGTGTTGCAGTTACAGGCAGCTGATACCTTTTATTTTAACTGCCATATGATTACTGGTGTGTATATATATATATATATATATATATATATGCATTGCTGAGAAGACTTTAGTTGGGGTCTGCAATCTGCCACATGTACTTTCTACTTTGCTTTTCAAAGGAAGCACTGTATGATGAGATAAAGGTGACAACAACAAAAACAAAAACAACAACAACCATTTATTTTCTCTCTCTCCAAACAAAGAATCTATAACTGTTACTAAAATACAAGCACATATCAAAAGAGAGAGACAGAGATGCCAATAACTGATGGGACTTCCTGACCACTTCTTCCTTGCTTCAAAGAATCAAATTATGTTTTACAAAAAAAGATACAAACTTTGATTTGTTTGTCAATACCCAATTAAGGGATTTGCTTAATTTGGATATGGATGGAAAGAAGAGATTGTTAGTGGGGAAGATTATGGGTAATATGAGATGATTAGAAGAATGGGTGTTGGAATTGGAAGGAGACATTTTCTATTATGTATATCTCCATCTCTAAGTTTGTCAGTGTGAGAAAGGGAGCAAGATCACATGGGAATGCCAATCAGAAAGAGTTGCTAATGAGACAATAGCAGAGGATTTGGTGGAGCCCCATAAATGCTGGTGGCCTTTTCCTTGTAGGGTTCATGCCCATCAACTCCCCTCTTTCTTAAGATCTCAAAGACAAAATCAAAATCAATTCACTTTCCCATCAACAAACCCACTCTTTTTCTCTCTTTTTCAATTTTTGTTTGTTTTATTAAAATGCAGGGTATGTATGCAGAAACAATGACTGCTTGGCTACTTTTTAAGATGCCAATCTTCATACTCTCTCTCTCTCTCTCTCTGTCTCTGTCTCTGTCAACAATTTGTTCTTTTTTCTTATATTAAAAAGGGAAAAAGAAAAACAATAACATTTATCTCGAGCTGTGAGATTGTTTTCTTTGTCCTGATTTTTAGACCATGACATCTTCCTTGAAATTTTAAGAATAAAATATTTGGCAAAAAGGGGTTTGTGGGTTGTGGGTTGGTTTATTTTCTCCTGTTTAAGAGAGAGAAAAGCAAGTATGATAATGATGGAAAATTGAATTTTGATGAGGAATCATGAAATGGGCTACTTGGGTGTTGTGTGGAAAGAGCTCCTCTGTTTCATCTGGTACCATACTACTTGAACCTCAGCAGGCTGTTAGAGATGGGACCTCTAGTATGGCCACTGCCTGAACCTCTTTAAAAAGCTAAGGCCTTTTGTTTAGATGCTGTCTTCAGCAGGCAAAAACCATAAAACAAAGTACAGTCTAAGAACAAATCCCAGGTAATAACAATATCCAACAGTAAAAGAATTTGAAAAATAAATGGTTGAATACGATGTATCCCTGACATGGTTTAAGTGAATTACATTACCAAAAGTTTCACTATATGAAGCCAAATATCTGTTGTAGACTGTGGTGTAGCGGTGGTTATACAGTTGGTTTTGTATACCAAGTTGAATATACAAAGTAATAGAAAGGTTTAAAGTATAACCTCTCGAGCATTCGCCATCGCTTGGCATCGAGAAGACTCCAGTCTCGATCTTAACCAGCCTGAAATGGAGAAATGTAGTGAGGAACCATGTAATGAAAACAGTGGCTCATCAGTCATCACTAACAACCCTAAATAACATAGCTTGCAGTGTCAAATTGTTTTGAGATAACAAGCTCTCTCAACAAGATTATACTACATAATGAGTCTTATGTCAGTAAAGGTTTTCTCAAAACTCAGCAGAAGTCCACAAGCTTCTTTCATTCATATTATTAGAGAACATGATTCTAATGAATCTGATGGGCAAAGCTATTAACGTGATGTGTAACTCTATCATTGAATCAATAGCCCTACAACGGCATAAGTGCCTTCCAACAGTTTTAGATACAGAGTTTTCGAAACTAAGCGACAGAATGCAAAAAAATTTTCTTGTTCTTTTCAAATCTCAGTTTCCAAATGGATGAAGCAAACAACATACCTATAAGAACTTCATCATACGATTCTAGAGATAAATCCATGAACCATAAAACTCAACTGGACTAAGGAGCATAAACAAATTCAATTGTTGGCTAAGTTATACATTCAGTTTATATCAGAAATGCCTACTGTAGAAACATAAGAGAAGGAATTACTACGAGAATAGAGCTGAAGAATTATATATATGTAAGAAAAGCAAAAGAATATATTTCCCAATCATTTAATTGGTATACTGGTGTCTGCAGAAATTAGATATTTTAACTGCATTAAATGTTCATCATTTGATATGTTAAGCGAAAGTCGAAGATTTGTGATCAATACTTCTTGATCCCAACTCAAAGGTCCTGATGCATGCAATGCCTCGATAGTGCAACGGTAGGCATGTAACTCTAACCTATGAATTTCAGCTGCCAATTCTTCATTTGTAGGGAGACAATTTCCTTCGAATCCCGAATGATGAGGTGATCGATCATCACAGGAGTGACCAGTAATTTGATCAGTGACACCAGCAGACACATCAAAGGGCATCTCACTTGAGTTGTCACTGCTGATGCTGCAACTACCAACAGAGCACATAATGCTATCTGCATCGTTCAATTCTCGAACCGGACTAACTGGTTCCTTGCCCTTCATATCCATTTTCAAATGCCCACCAAGTCTGTGATTCAGTGATGCAGGCCTATGTCTTTCACCCAGAGAATCTCTAGGATAAGAAACAGGATCTATCTGCAGTTTATTAGGCAACTCTGTTGGATTTGCAGCAACCACCTTAACATATCTGCCCTCTTTCTCAATCAATCTAACTTTATGGCTAGCTCCATAAAATGCTTTAGATGAGCAATCGGTTGATCTCTTCAAAATTCTTACATTGTAGTCATCTTTATGATTTTGGTTCCTAATAGCAAAACAATCATCTTTTTTCCACGGAGTTGTCCTTGAGTTTGTCTTCTGAACTTGAGAGATTGAATTGTGACTGTGGTTCAAAAATAGATTGGCATCGAGCTTCCCTTCATTAGAATTTTTATTTCCCTGCATGCAAAAGATGCCGCTTCTTCACTTATAATTTTATCAATACATAAAAACTGCAAGAAAATATGATATATGATCGCTATTGTTTTTTCCCATTTCCCTCTGCATTTTCAAGTGGTTAGTGTTTTTCTGTATGTACTTTTATGCTATAATAATGAGGAGCTGAATAAATCACTAAATGCCACTAATTCCATAGATTAACGTGTACATAAAGCCTAATACAAGTGAGGTATAAATCTGAATGTTGCTGAAGACATTATTGCCTACTCATCAGGGAGACAAAAAAATCAACGATGACAGCACGGTAAGTTCCTCACCACACATGATAAATTTTCCAAATTATAACCCATAATAGAACAAAAAGAAATACAGTGGAACAGAAGTATATAAATAGCAATACCTTTCCAACCATAACCCATGCATCATCATCATCTTTCCACGATTGTCTAACCCGGATATCGGTTTTTCTGACTTTAAACTCCTGAGAGGATCCAAGTAATCTGACAAGAATGTGCATTTTCCCCAAAACCTCAGAGACTGTGGCCATTTTCCATGAGTTGTTATCAAACACCTCAACAACATCACCAGGAGCCCAAGCCTCTGAAAGGTCTAAATGAGTGTGGCAGGGCATAACGACCTTTTGAGACACCTGCTCCACCAGAGCATGGTTGTTGACACCCTTAGACTTAACATGTCCAGCCATATAGTTGGGGCCATTGCTTCTTAATGCTTCCAAAGAACATTGCGGTCCTAAAGCCACCTTCTTTTTGCTCATTATTTTCAGCTTACTCCCTTTTTTGAATTTCATGATGTGTAGGCCAAATTTACTGGAAATCTGTTATTTGGGGTTACAGAAAACATGAGTTGAAATTAAAGAGAGATGAAAATTTATAATATCTGAAAAGTTGCATACTGAAATGAATGGTTCAAATAAAACAAATCAATACAAACACTATCCACTACTAGAAAATTTCATTCATGAGGGTCCAAGACTTTAAGAATGAAAACTAAGAACTCTTCCTAGATTTTTAGTTTCTCTAAACAAATTTACTATGCAAAAAGTTAATGGAAAGAGAGAGGGAACAACAGATCAACACAAAAGATTTCAGGCTACATCTAAAATATTCTCATTGTAATGCACAACAAAAAGGAGAGTGCCCCAAATGTTTAAGCCATTTCACATACCTAAATTTGTTATTAGAATGTCAAAATCATGAATAGTTTAGTCTTTTCAGGCCTTGACCTAATCGAAAACAACACCAAACACCTCCAATCTCGATTTCTTTCTTTCCTTTTCTTTTTGGATTTGCTTATACTAATGCCTTTCTGTTATCTCTAAAAAATCAAACATCAAGCAGTACAATCACCACCACTGCTCATAGAATCATGCTGCAGAATAATATAAAAGCAAACAAAAGAAAATTTAAAATAAAAAATCCCCTCTGGGATTGATCAGAAAATGTAATGAAAGAACACAAACTAATTTCAGTTACATTGCTCCCCGTAAAGAAGGAAAGAGAAGGAAAAAGCAAATAAAATGTTTAATATATTTCTAAACATCTCGTAATGAACACAAAATCTTCATCAAAACAAGTTCATGGAACTAATTGGAAACGATATCATTTTCTTTCGTACCAAATTATACAAACTCATAATTTCTCTTACATTTTCCACTGTTTTCAGAGCAACCAAACATCAGCCAGACAAATTGAATAATCCCCGAACAAGAAAAATAAAGAAAGAAAGAAAAATCCCAGCAACAAATGGAAATTCAAACACAAAAACGCTTCAAAAACCGAATGAAATTCAGAAAAGAAAAAAAAAAGTAAGAAAAGAGCATCAAGAATTAAGCAACTGCTTGAAAATGCAAATATAGATAAAACCCAAAAGAAGATCGGTTTGAAGGAAGCAAAAAGGGAAAGAATTTCACTGACCCTTTTGAATTGCAGAGAGAAATTTGTTATCCCACGATCGTCACAAGGCTTTTCTTTTTTCTTTTTCTTTTTTCTCTCTATATAATTGTGCTTGTATTTTGTGTTAAGAGTTTGTGTCGGTCCTTATATTGGATAATTAAGCGTGATTTGCTTTTTAATTTTTAGGCCATACTAAGAAGGCCCAGAAAAGGAATGGAAATTTTGAACAAATTTCTTTGAAATTATTTAAAAAATTATTTTTTCTTTAAAAAAAAACTTAATAAATAAACAAAGAATAATGGTATGGTTTTTATGCCAAGTTGCCAACAAACAACCCAAGAATAGCTTGTTGAGTTGGGAATTACCTGTTACTCCTTGTTGAAAGCAAGCACTATGAAGGTTTTTTTAAAAAAAATTAAAAAAATTGACGATGTGATAAATTGTAAAAATCATTCCTAGCGTACAGTGGTAGTTGCAATTATACCCTCAAATTTTCGATTGTAAAAATTGAGCTCTCAAACTTATACATGTTTAAAATTGGATCCTCAAACTTATAATAGTTGTAGAAATTGTAACAATTGTATAAGTTTGAGAGTTCAACTTTTATCATTTGTGATCCAATTTTTACTACTAATTGTAACTTTGAGGGTCTAATTTCAACACTCTTAAATTTGAGGTCTAATTTTTACAATTGAAAGTTTGGGGGTGTAATTTTAAATATCACCATACTTCAAAGGTAGTTTCTGCAATTTACCCTTTTATTTATTTTTTAATTTTTATTTTGGGTTTTAATTAAGTTATTAATGAAGGTGGATTAAGTTAAAATTGGAGAGAAAATTGAAAATTATATACGATTGAGATGTGGGGGAAAATGGAACCTTGAGATAATTGTTGTATAATCAAATCCATTAGGCAAATCATATACCAAACATTTAGGCAAATATTTAATAGTTTGGTGGATTTGGTCACCATTTCATTACCCCACTTCTAAAAATGATTAATATATAGGCAATTTTTTTTTTCTATTCACAAGAGAGAGTTCTTTCAAATTATTTTCCTTTTAGATTTTAATTTTCACAATTAAAACCAAACAAATAAGAAAACCACCCACCATAATTAATGATGATAAGGGTTGTGCAAAATTCATCTCAAGTAATTGTTATCATTTAGATGCTCATAAATTAACATAAAAGGATAAATTAGACTAATTCAAATTTACAAATTCTTGTTCCCAAGATTTTCCTATAAGGAATGAACAATCTAGTTGAATTTTAATTTAGGACACTTCTTAAATAAAGATTTTATTTTATTTTTATTTCTGTTTTATCTATAAATGAAGATATTATCATCATCTTAGATCAGGGCTATAAATATGCTTAATATCAATTTTGGTTGCACTTTATTGCTTTTATTTACGTTTCAAGTTCTAATCTTAATTGATAAAATATATCTTAACCACTTGAATTATGTTCAAATTGACAATTATAAATAAATTTAATTTTTGTATAAACAACTCAATCGATAAAAAAACTAATTTAAATATTGTTCAATTGGTAAAAGCATATACCTTTGACCAAATGGTCAAAAGTTTAAATAAAATTTAATTAAAAAGAAAACTCAATAGATGAAAATTAGTAAGTGATTAAAGTACTCAACAATGTTAATGTTGGATGATGTGATATTAAATTTGTTTCACCGTATTAGTTTAAGTTTTTGGGTCAAATCAACAATCTTAAATGGTATTCAAATAGGTGATTAAGTGAGATTTTGTATTCAAATCTCTGCAATGTTATTTCTTCTCCAATTAATATTGATTTCGACTTGTTGAGTCCTCTTCATACTTCAAGCCCATAAGTGAGGAGGAGTGTTGGATGAAATGATATTAAATTTGTATTCACCCACTCGCTTAAGTTTTTAAGTCAATAAGTGATATTAGATACTATCGCCAAAAAATATAAAGTATGCATTTGTCGAGACATATTGTCAGCAATTGACCTCTAAGACAGGATTTTAACATATCTTCTCTCGATGCTACATAACTTCTCATAACACTATAAAAAAAATTAAACTTTGTTCCAACATGACAAAATTTATCATCGAAAAAACTTAGAAGTGCATTTCTCTCGACATATTAAAATCTCTATAACATTGTATTTGGTTATGTAAAAGACACACCTCTAAATTAAATCTAAATAGTTGCTTATAAGAGAGTAATATATGATCCAAAATTGGAATATTCTTAGACTTCAATCACAAGGCTTAACATGTTGGCTCTTCTGAATGACTCCCTAACTTTCATGCTCACATCATTAACTTTGATGTCCAAAACTAGAAAGAGAAACAAGAGAAAGCTTTTACAGAGAGAATATTATAGTTAGATAGTTACAAGTTCTCTTATCTTTTTTTTCCCTTTTTCTATATTCTTAAAAGATTTGTCTTTGTCTTTCTCTGAGAAGATTATGTCTAAAATATGCACACTGTATGACAGTAAGTGAAGAACTTTTACTGTTCAATTGCTTTATTTTATTCTTCCTTTTTTCAAAAAAATTATGTCCATAGATCCTTCAATAAAAGAGCCAGGAACTGTTCTCTAAATTTATTTAATATGTGCTTGTATTGTATAGATGAATAGATAGATTAGAATATATTTGATCTTCGTGGAGCTATTTTTAAAAGCTAGTATGAATTAGATTTTAAGAACAATGTGAAGAAATGTACGATATGAATCGTTTAGAGCATCAAATTATTATTTATATTTTATTTAATAATTTTAATGTAATTTTAGTATTTTTCAATTTTATCATTTTTATGACGTATGAAGTAAGGGTATTTAAGGGTATTTTTGTCATTTTGCTATGTTACGTTGGAGTTTTTATTGGGAGGCGATTTAAAGCCTTGCTATTAGGTTGTTTGATAGTGTATGGTGAATTGAATTCTGACCTTAGTGCTTTCTCTTTCAAGCTGAGCTTCTTGAATTTTGTAATTCAAGTACTGAGTTGCATACAAGAACATTCAAGTGAGATTGATCATCTTATTTTGTGGAGTGTTTGCATCTTGGGTCAAAAAAACTCATTCTTTGTCTCAAGATATTTGATTTTTAAGGCAATCCTTGTCTAGCCCCGTTTTCGTATCAATGTGTACTTTAAAACGTGATTGTACTTGATTCATTCACAATCAGATTTATTGCATTCTTCTACGATCACTTTTTTTGCGTCCTATCTTTTTATACATTTTTTTTAATCAAGAATTTGTTAATGAAAAGATGAAGCGTCTAAATACAAGAAAAAAAAAAGAAGAAGAAATTGAGTGAAGCAAGTGGTTGTGTGATGTAGAGGTTGAGTAGGGTGAAAGGTTTGGGAGGTTCAATGGAAAGAAAAGAAAAAGGCAAAATAAGGGTTGTTGAGAGGAGAAGGCAAAGTTTGGAGATTTGGCTTTAAAGCTTCAAATAACCTTAGAATACAAGTTAAATAATATTTCTCTCCCTCTACCAATTCATAATCCATATTTAATCCACATTTTTCCTCTTTTACTGACAAATATTCTCCTAGTTCTGTTATAAATATTCCCATCAATTTCCTTTATATGCCTTTTAACACCTTTCTTTTTTTGTGGTTGTAAATAATAAGATGTGTACAATTTATTATCATTTCATTTTTAAGAAATGACAAAGTACATTATAGTGAATAAAGGCTTAAAATGTTTGGAGACAGGTTTGTAAGCTCTTAAATTCTCGTCTCTGAATGAAAAGTGTTAGGAAGTTACTTAGTCTTTAGAAAACCATTCCAAACATGCTTGTGACTAAGAAATCAAAAAACTATGTTTTTTTCATCTTTATAAAGCAGACTTTGTTGCTTTGCGGAAACCGCAGAATCGAACACAGGTTCAAAGGTACAAAATTGAAAAGTACAATTTTATTTCAACTACCATTTACTTTGTTGAGTGAAGAAAGCAGCATTGAGTTACATTATAGAAATTTGCTCAAAATTTACCTGGTTGAACAAACCCAAAGGATTAAAGCACAAAGAAAAAGAGTAAGAGGGATTATGTGAACAGCATTTTCTCCTGGAGATTTAAAGCGTGACCCCATTTCTTTCTTGGAGGCATTATTACTCTTAAACATTGGCAAAACACCAGAAGCTTCATTCTTCAATGGTGGGGAGCTTATAGAATCTGGCAGCAAGTCAACTGAGAATTCGTCGAAGCTCCGAGAAGTGCTTGAAGACCTATGCATTCTGAAGGAGAAGCACTCTCATGGGGTAAAAGAAAGAAGAAAGGAACGGCAGATCTTATACACAAAAGATGGTATGTATGAAATGAAAGCCTGAAATTAAGGAGAATCAGGCTTTGCTTTAGCAGTAAAAAATGGTTTGGGATAAGAGATTTCAAATCCCAAGAGTTGACAAATCTGAGGATTTAAGAATTCTGAATGATGAATAATGCTAGGTGGGTTGGGATAGCTTCATTAAAAAAAGAAACTTAAAGAGCAACTAAAGGCAAGACCATGGGCTTTTTCATGTGACGGGAAAATGTATGTAAAAGGAGTAACAAATTTGTTTAATCCAGTGCATGAAGAATGCTTACTCAGACGGATATTCTCTCTAGATTATCTTGTTTATAGAATCAGAATAATTCAACAAGGATTTGGACAACTTCAAGAAGCATCCTCGGCCACGACTTGAAGTTCCTGCACATTACATACAATCAATCCAATTAAAGGAGTTTAAAGTTGCTTGAGGTCTTCATTTCAAAGAACCAATATAATCTGAAATCAATAATGGAGAAGGACAAGAAAACCAGCAACCATGGACACCCTGTTTTTGGACTGGCAAAATCCATGAGATAACCCGAGAGTGAGACCGACCTACGTCGAGGATGAAACTAGGAACAAATTGTTCCTTGAAGAACAAAATAATATAATTCAAAATTACACTAATTTTCATCAAAGAATTGCATGGACAACAGTTACCCTTCTATCTTCATATCCCCCCATTAACAGGCACATCAATGCCTTGTGTATAAGAATGTTTTACACACCAAATATTATAATTTCAAGACGCAACCCTTGCCATTTCCATGTGCAAATGATCAAGTCTTATAGCAGAAAAGTACAATACTAGTTGTCCAAAAGAAAAGTCTTCTCGGAGTCGCTAGTAATCTGATCAGAGTCAAAATTCAAGTGCTGCCTCCTTTGTCTACTTCCCACCCTCTTCCAAAAAAGCAGCCGGCAGCTTGCCACCTATAAATCGGAACCTGTACACAATTAGCAACATGGCAACCGAATAAATCACAATAATATTTATCGATGGACCGAGTTTTGAGATCATACACGCTAGATAGCATTATAAGTAGTGGTGAATATCAGCATGGTATTGGAAATTAAATCAAGATATAAGCGAGAGACATTATCTTAGTTCATCCATTCAGATGATTTACAAAAAAGGGAAAAGGGAATACCATTGAAACCAGATGTCCACAACTCCATACATGGTCAACAACATTTTTTTTATGTGCCAATCTTTTAAGTTTTAATTAGTAAAAAGTGAATCGATCTTGAAGTAAGGGGAAAATTACTATCTAGAATTTCTAGATACTATAATTCACAATGAAAGGAAATATAGTAGAATAGGTTAAAAAACAAACAAACAAACCAGCCACCAAATAGAATAGCATAACTAAAACGAACCCAATTGGAGTCTTCATTTCCTACTTGAATTTTAATTTAATATGAATTTAATCTAAGAAGCACAAACACTTTAGTTTAACTAGTATGTCTATGTCCAACACTTGTTAGTGCAATAAATGTTATAGACAATAATTGTACTAAGTACGTCCAGCATTTGTTTAACATACACCAAACATTGATCAAGTATATTAGTAAATAGACACATATAAAATAAAAAATAATAAATTTGAGAGCAAAATACATCAACCTAATTTTTTAAGCAAATAAATGCATAATTCATTGTCTTTGAATTTCCTTCTACCTTCTGATATGAAAATGAGGTAAATTTTAATGAACGTGTCTTTGTCATGTCCATGTTCTAGATTTTTTTAAAAAAATGAAATATCGCGGTGTCAGTGTTGTATCCATTCTTAGATTTTTTATGTAGGGGCATTTCAGGCAATTTGGGAATATTTTGTAATTTCCATTTGTACTAATTTGCAATTTTAATTTGTTTTCTTTTTAGTTGAGGTATGAAAAGACCCTTCCCCTTTGGGTCTATTTAAAGGGGTTTTAGGATTAGAATTAGCTAGGTAGTTAGGTGTGAAACAACCTTCTTTTTGGGTCTATTTAAAGGGATCATTGCCTATACTTCAAGATTTTCTCCAAGATTTGAGTCTACACCAAAACCAGTATTAGAGCAGCCACGAAGTTGGGCCTGATGACTGGAAAAATTCCAGCAAAAACATTGATTCTTCCCTTCCCATTGATGCGGAAGCATCCAATCCCCAACCCATGGACCACCATGTGAACCAAGTTGAAGACGCCATAGGAACCCTGATCAACAACTTCAATGTGATGCAGACTTCCATGGCCAAGATACAGCAGACCTTAAACTCTCTTATAAAGGAAAACAGCAAATCAAACAAGGCCAAAGCCAAGATTCAAGAAGTCAAGAAAGCAGAGCAGTTCTACACCAAACTGAGACTAGGGGACCTCAATTGCACAAAAAATTCAGAGGTAACCACCAAAAAAGAACTTTCTGTGGACAAAACTGTGTTTCTCAAAATTTCGGCCCTCCAAGAATTCAAGAACATCCAAGAATCCTTCCAAGATTCATGCCACTAAGAGGGATCGGCCAAAGGAGACCACAACATAGGCCTCATCAACAACCCATACTAACGCCACAGAGCCTTTTAGGGTTTAATACTAATTCCTCGGAAGATGACACACAAAATAGGGAGAACATGCCAGTCGGTCAGCCTAGCCTTATAGACAGAGGTTCAACTACAACAACCAAGACCTCTAAGATTTCCCCAGGAGGAATCTATTGGCCTGAGTATAGGGGAATGCAAAGGAGACAAGATTCTGAATACAAAATGAAGATTGACCTCCCTATTTATAATGGATGAATGAATATTGAAGTTTTTCTTGATTGGGTGAAGGAAGTAGAAAGTTTTTTTTACTACATAGGCAACCCCGATGATCAAAAGGTAAAACTTGTGTCCTTTAAACTAAAAAGTGGGGCACAAGCAAGTAGGAAAATGTATGGAAAACCTCCAATCCAAAGCTGGCCAAAAATGCTTAAACTCATGAAGAAGAGATTCCTTCCACTTAACTATGAAAGATTGTTGTACAGCCAATTCCAACATTGCAAACATGGGTCAAGAAGCATTGAAGAGTATACAGAAGAATTCCAAACAAATGGTGGTCAAAAAAACCAACCTTGCATTCAAACACAAGTCCCGTCACAACAAACTTTCCTTCAAGCAAAGCAAATGACAACCTTCCACAACAAGACAGGGATGCAAAGAGGAGTATTTCTAATCTTCCAAATAAGAATTCCAATCCCTATAACAGACCTAAGCTTGATAAATGTTTTAGGTGTGGACAAATGGGACAACTATCAAATGACTGTCCAAAAAGAAGCCTGACAATCCAAGAAATACATTCGGAGGAAGAATATGAGCTAGAAGAAGAAGAGGATGTCGTAGCTCGAACAAACCCGAATGTTGGAGATGAACTCTCTTGTGTTATCCAAAGAATACTTCTAACCTCAACAACCCCGAGCAACCCTCAAAGACACTCATTATTTCGAACAAAGTGCACCATACGAGGTAAAGTGTGCACAGTTTTCGTCGATAATGGCAGCAGTGAGAACATGGTTTCAAAAGAGCTAGTTCATGCTTTGCAACTTAAGATTGATCCACATCCACATTCATATTAGGTTGGATGGATTAAAAGATGCGGTGAAAGAGTGATTAATGAAATATGCACAATGGCTTTGTCCATTGGTGCCCACTACAAAGATCAAATCATATGTGATGTTATAGAAATGGATGCTTGTCATCTAGTTCTTGGCCAACCATGGCAATACGACATAAAGGCCATCCACATATGCCATGAAAATTGTTGGAAGTAGGGGTTTTTTACCCTAGGGGTATTTTTGTCTTTTTACAATACCTTAGGGTTCTCTACTTTTCTATTTATATGTGTAGCCTCCTTATATCATTTCTATCAATTCTAATAAGAAATCTCTATATCGTGGTTTTTTCTCCCTGTTCTACGGTTTTCCACATAAACCTATGCGTACCTTTTTTCCCATTTCTCTCTCTTTTAATCAAAAATACATATGAGTTTGATTGGTTAGGCAAGAAGGTTATTCTATTACCCCTCCAAGATCTTACAACAACCTCCTCTTCCACTTTAGGAAGAGGGCAGCCTATTTTCCATTTTGTCCACAAAAAAGCCTCTAGAAATAGCACCCATTTTACTTTAGCCTTAATGGTTAAAGACCTCTCCATTGCCCCCCTTTTACCAAATCCTATAGGCTGCCGGGTTGAAAATCTCCTTACCAATTTTCCAAACCTCATCAAAATTTCAAAGGGCTTACCTCCATTAAGGGACATTCAACACATCATTGATTTTATACCCGGTGCCTCACTTCCACATCTTCCCCATTACAAAATGAACCCATTCGAGTACAAAGCACGTCATGAAATTATCGAAGACCTCCTCAAAAAACAACATATCTAACCTAGCCTAAGCTCCTGTGCTGTCCCTCTCTATTAGCCCCAAAAAAGGATGGTAGTTGGAGCCTATGTATTGATAGTCGAGCTATAAATAAAATCACTATCAAATACAGATTTCCCCTCCACATAATAGGTGATCTCCTAGACCAATTAGCAGGTGCTCAAATCTTTATCAAAATAGATCTCCATAGTGGCTATCACCAAATTCGAATTAAGCCTGGGGTGAATGAAAAACTGCATTCAAAACCAACGAAGGCCTCTTTGAATGGTTAGTTATGCCATTTGGGTTATCAAACGCACCTAACACATTCATGAGACTCATGAATCAAATATTCCTACCATTCTTAAATAAGTTTCTAGTTATTTACTTTCACGACATCTTAATTTACAACAAGAGCTCAGAGGATCACTTATCACACTTACAAGATGTCTTCTATACTCTTGACACTCATCAATTAGTCATTAATCTAAAGAAATGTGCTTTTTCTTAACTAAAAAAATTATTTCCATGGTTTTCTCATTAGCTCAAAAGGATTTCAAGCCGATCCTTTCAAGGTTGAAGCTATAAAGAATTGGCCAATACCATCCACAGTCGAGGAGCAACCTAGAGATAGATTACATAATGGAAAGAATTCAAAAGATACATAAAGAAGTTTTGAAGAACCTAACAACTGCCAATACAAGATATAAGGACAAAGCTAATATTCACTGAAGGAAACAAACTTTTCAACCTGGAGATCTAGTCATGGTGTACATCAAAAAATCAAGACTACCAACTGGAAGTTTTTCCAAATTAACCAACAAAAAGTTCAGCCCATTCACAATACTAGAAAAATTTGGAGAAAATGCCTTCCAAATAGATCTACCTACATCTATGAACATTAGCAACACATTCCACGTTGCTGATATTTTTCCCTGCTACGCACCTAATGAGTTTCAACTTTCATCTTAAACTAGAGGACGAGTTTAATTCTCAGGGGGTCGAATTGATGTAGGGGCATTTCGGACAATTTGGAAATATTCTGTAATTTCCATTTGTATTAATTTGCAATATTAATTTGTTTTCTTTTTAGTTTAGGTGTGAAAACACCCTTCCCCTTTGGGTCTATTTAAAGGGGTTTTAAGATTAGAATTAGTTAGGTAGCTAGGTGTAAAACAAACTCTTTCCCTTTAGGTCTATTTGAAGGGATCATTGACTACATTTCTCAAAAATCAATGATACTCTACTTCAAGATTTTCTGCCAGATTTGAGTCTACACCAATTTTAGCCTTCTAAACCACAAAAATGGAACCCGAAAATGTACTAAAAAAATGAAGTCCAAATGCTAGTCAAAACCTGGTTAAATTGACACCACGCACAATTTACAGAAAAGCAGGTTTATAATTTATCCGAAAGCATTGTTAGGTCAAATGGAATCAGAAAATTGATCAAATCACAAATGGCTTATACCGACCCATGTATTTACCACAAGAAAATAGTTTGTGTACATACCTCATCTACTACGTGTATATATATTCTTCCAGTTGCTGTAACTATTTCCATCTTCACTCGATGTAGAACTTATTTGTGAATGGTTGTTGATGCAGCTTGCCAGAAGGTTGGTTGATTTCACAGCCAAACTCAACCTCCATTAGCCGATGATTTTCTTTAGAGCGCTTCATAAAGAAGGAAACCTTCAATTCATCTCCTTCACTGACCCAAATGGGAGGATGCAAGAGGAAGACCTGCACAGTGAAGAAAACATAAAAGTGGAATAACAAAATTTCTTGGTGCAATCAAAAAAGCAATCAATCAATGGTGGATAAATAAAGTACTGGTTTACAGAGAATTTGCCATAGGCAGCGTAAATTATAAAAAGATAATGGCCCAAGGCAAGGATTCAATACTACAAATTCGTTGATTTTTTATACAGACCTGTTGACCCCAGTGTGTACCATTACCAACGCTGGGAGCAGTTGTCAGCTCAATCTCCAATTGAGCTGGATCCTCGTTTCTTCCCTAGTACACCCAAATTCAAAAAGTTATACAAACAATAGTAAAAGCCTCGAGCAAGCCAAAATTTTATGTTTCAAAAGGGAAATGGAAGTTCAACTTACTCGAAAATGGACATCAAACCATCCACCATATCCACAAAACCGCGTGTTCTCTGAGTTGATTGATGACAAAAAGCTTGATTTGACTTCAAGAATGTCATCAACAGTAGCAGTCAAACAATCAATATCCTTTATGATGGCTGCTGTCCCAATAACTTGTTGTGGATGAAGGTTGTTCCACAACGACGTCTATAAATATGAATAACACAATTTGTTAAAGAGTTACGAAAGCAAATCCCAAATCTATCAAAGTAATTAACGTATGTGATCGAGGGATAGCCCATTAACATTCAAATAGGAGAGAAAATAGAAGAAATTGTAGGCACCGATAGACGCAAACTACTGGGAAATCAAAGCAGCTTGCCTGGAAGGTGACACAGATACACTTAATGTGAGAGAAGGTTCTCAAGAAATTCAAACAGGGGCATAGGAACATCTTGCCAACATACAAAGAAGCCACAATTCAAAATAATAGATAAATGCACCCAAGGAACTTGTTGATAACCATTAAAAGATAAATTGCACATTCTCTTGGCACATGAAAATGAAAATAAACAGAAGTACTGTTGGAAAAACAATGAGGATCTGTCGATGATACATTTTACTAACCTATGTAAAATTTCTTGTCCTGTAAATCTAGACGAGCTTGATTATGAAACATAGTTTAATATCAACAGACCTATTTGTCTAAGAGACAAAATGAATCCTAGCAATTAGAAAAGTGTAAGGCAAAAAAAAAACAAAACAAAAAACAAAACAAAACCAAATCCAAGACTCACCTGAAGATAGTATTTTCTTTGCTCTTCAGAGAATGGTTTCGTTAAAACAGACATGTCAACTCCATAATCCATTTTGGTATCGGCAACAAAATTATACCAATCATCCATAGCTCCTTCATAATCATTCATTTTTTGATCTCCCAATTTAGACCTAATTGGTGCCACCCACATGCGTGCATGACTAGGATACCTGGATAGACCAATCTTTAATTTAGATGGTTTGTACAGTATGACAGACAAATCCTGTAATTCCCAAAGTCAATTTTTTTTTTTTTTAATCACAGAAACAGCTCATCCAATCTATCGATACATATGAATCAATGCATGCAACTATGTAATTTTACCATCAATTCATCTAAACTAGTCAGGAATGTGCTGCTATCTTGATCCATCATCAATGAGCAATAAATAATAAACCGTGTTACCAGGCTTCATATAATCTCCCAGCATGTATGCCCAGAATGGAAAGGGCCACTCAGCTGGCTAAGCACATTCCTATAGGTTATGAACTGCGTGACACCAAAAAAACCATGCAAATTTTTCTAGTAACGATATTCATCAAAAAGTTTCAGAAAGCATCCATTGGTTTAAACTTGCCTACACATCACTACAGTTATCTTCCACCAAAACCAACAGGGGGGAACCAATATCCATCTCTAATAGCAAGAACAACAACTTTTCAAATTTTTGCATGGATTTATAAATTCTACTGGCTGAGAATAATGGGAAGAAGATGATTATTTTAACCAACAAAAAAAAAATCTTCCTTGATGAACAAACAAAAAAAAAACAACAAAACAAAAGGATATCGAGGGGGGGAAATAATTACAAATTACTATAGGAAATAAAATCATCATATTTCCATCACTTACATCACCCCGGATGGCTTCAACCAGTGGTCACGTGCATAAATCACAGAGTCGAACATAGATTCCCGCAAGAGAAAATATCCCATCCACTCAGAGATAATGACATCAACTGATAATCAAAGAATAACCGAAGTTAGACACAAACCAAAGTACAGTACTTTGTTGCTCAAAGATTACTAGATTAGTACACTTGATAATAAAAGCTTCAAACGCACATCAGCATACTTCATTTTTACTATGTTTCACTGAAGAGAACAAAAAGTATCAAGTTTTATCCAACGCATTTTCGTTTTTTAGAAAAAGGAGGGAAAAAAACGATGTTGCTAACCTTTCTCTGGAAGGACAACATCCTCCATAGAACCCTCGATTACATCAATTACGTCCTGAAGGTTGTTAGCTTTAATGAGTGTACGGGCATGTTCCGACATCTTAGTTGCTTCCACTGCGTATACCTTCCTTGCACCCGCTTGTGCTGACCAAATAGCTAGGATCCCACTCCCGGTTCCCACATCTAATACGGTCTGCTCCAAGAAAAATAAGTAAAATCAATGAGAACAGAATTAGCTGAAGTTAAGCAACGTAAAGCAACTGAAGAATCGATTCTTTCTAGGGGTCCCATTGTTCCAGCAGTAGAAATAGGAAAAGAAAAGAGACGAACCTTTCCTTCAAAGTGATGCTTGTTCTTAAAGATGGCATTGAAGTAAGCGTCCATGCGAACTCGGTCACAGAGCATTTCCTTCTGGTGATAGAGAAAGGCGTAGGTGCAGAAATACTGAGCAAAATCGACGCCCTTATCGACCTGCAAGCCGCCATTGCTGCCGGCGCTCCGGTCCCCCACGACGCCGTTTGAGGAGCTTCCCATAGTACGGCGATCCGTTAACAAGCAGAAACCGAGGGAAAAGCGAGGACGAGATACCACAACGAAGAGGTTTCGAATTTAGGGCAGCGGACTACTTGGAGTTTCGATACTCTGTACTCGATAGTATATATGTCACCTCCTGGTTGCTAATAGAAATTTGCCACGTAAGCACTAGCTGATGTCATCAATATTTTGACTTCAGTTTCTAAACAAAAGAAAAGGTTCAAAGCTTACGCTTCGAAGTTGGAATTTTTTAAATTTGTATCTATTTTGTCTTGATTTTACAGAGTGTTTAAAGAATTTTTCACTTTATGACCTTCCCAAAAAACTATAATTACTATTTTAACCTATATACTTTATTAATTATTCTATTTTAATCTATGTATTTAAGAGAAAAATAAGAAAATTCTTATCGATAGAAAAATCTCAAAAATATTTATACTTTATAGTAAAAGTTTTAAAAACGCTTTGTATTTTTAGAAATTTTTGTTATAAAGTGAATATTTTTAGATATTTTTTATTTTTAAAAAGACCTCTTTGAAATATTTAATTTTAATCTATATATTTTTAAATATACAAAATTTTAATGAATCTACTTTCAATAGATTTTAAATTTAGTCTTAATTTGTTGTTGATTTTTTAAATAAAATTATTATCTATGAGAAATTTCATGTAAATTTTGTAGAAATTATTATAATTGTTAATCAACTTCGATAAAAATAATAATATTTTTTAGGGACAAAGTTTAATATTTGATTGAGATTTTGTATATTAAAATGGAAAGAAAAACAAACTACATGTATTAAAAATTTAAAATAGTAATTTATTATGATTTTAGCCCTTCCACATGTTATTGATCAAAGTGTTGTTATGAAAGTCAGCTCTCATTCGTTTAATGAATTATAAAAAAACACGTGAAATTAATAAAGTGATAATTTATTTTAGAGAAAAACAGACGTTAAGCTTTTTTTTTTTTTTTTTTTTTTGGGATTTATGGGTTTTGAGAATTATGGTTAATTATGCATGGGTCAAATTTTGTGTTATTGCAAAATTTTATTGAAATTAGTTGTTTTACGAAGATTTTTATTTATTTATTTGTTTGTTAAAATTAGTAAGTGAAATAGCATAAATTGGGTAATAATTAAACCTATTAACCTAGTGTAAGTTAACCTTGTGTAAGTTTATGGTAAAAGTTTATGATCCAAATTGATATGATTGAACAAATTTAGAATTAAAATTTGTTTTTTTTCCCTTAAAAATTTCATTTTCTAATAAATAATTTTTAAATTTGTGTCTAATGAATTGATGAATTATTGACCTATTTGATTTTTTTAATATAGACATAAAATTTAAAGTTTACGATCTTTTTATATGCCAAACTAAATTTTATATCTAATAAATCTTTTTTTTTTTTTTTTGTAAGAGGTAGAATATGTCATACATTAATTAAACAAAAAATTAAGTCCCTATTTGGTAATCATTTTGTTTTTTATTTTTTTTTAAATTAAACCATTTTTCTTCTCATTTCTTACGATGATATGCATTTTTATCAAGAACAATGGTTGAATTATTAACCAAATTCAAAAAATAAAACAAGTTTTTAAAATCCATAATCTCATTTGGTAACCATTTTATTTTTTATTTTTTATTTTTTAAAATTAAGTCTATGTCTTCCTTATTTCTTACGTTGATTTGCATATTTTTTAAGTAAAATAGTTGAATTCTTAGCTAAATTCCAAAAACAAACATAACTTTTGAAAAACTACTTGTTTTAATTTCCAAAACTTAGTTTCGATGACAAGGTAATAAATTTAAAGGTAGAAGTAGTTCTATAACTTAATTTTTAAAAACAAAAACAAAAAATAAAATAGTTACCAAACATGGTCTACTTTTATTTAGTTTTCCAATTTTGGATTGATTTTTAAATCATTGATAAAAAAAAATAGGTAACTATGGAAGAAACTTGTAGGTGAAAGTAATATTTATAAGTTTAATTTTTAATTTGTTAGATATTTTTTTAATTTCAAAAATTATATGACTAATATTTTTTTATACGTTTTTTAAATTTATATTCATGTGCAATGACAGATCAAGAAATTTTGTTGACGAAAAGTTTTATATAATTTAGTAAAAATAAATGTAATAAATGAGACTTGAACTTGGATCTAAAAAGGGTTAAAAGATAATTATATATATATATATATAATTATAAAAAAACATAAAATTGAAGGGAACTCGGACCTTGACCTATACTAAATCTACCTTTGCTACTGTGACCATAAATAGGACTTTATGAAACATTCAAAAGACATACATAACTCGACAAAGTTGAATGAAGATTACACTTGTTTCATGCTCCCTAATTTATTTTCTCCATTTTTATTGTTACTTTTTCTCATTCCATAACAATTTGGTCTCATACTTCCATTTAAATAACAATTTATTTGTAACAATTTAAATCAGGTAAGTTTAAAAAAAATGTTTCTTTGGATAATTATTTGATTTTTTGAAATTGAGTTTATAAACCCTACTTCGTTCGCTAGTTTATATGTTTTGTTATTCACTTTTCTATTTTATTTTTAAAATATTGAAAAATAAAAATAGTTATTTTTATACATTTGTTTTTTCTTTTAGGATTGAGCTAAAAAAATCGGATGTTTAGTTAAGAAATATGAAAATCATGGTAGATACATTGTTAAAAAAACAAACACAATTTTCAAAAACTAAATATTTATTAAACGAAGCATTAACCATTTAGGAGTGCTTGATACACTAACACGAGTTGAGTTGGTAAAAATTGCCGACTCAATGTTTGCCCCACTAACTTATCCCAACTCTCCATCCACCTCACCCCAACTTTCCCTCCTAATATTTCAATGGCTCCTCCCATCGACCACCGTCGACGACTACCACTACCACACTCCGGCGACACATTCCGATGACCACCTTTGATAGTCAACTCTGACGACCAATTTCGGGGTCCAACAACCACCTCCAACGACACTCTGGCGACCAACTCCAACGACCATCTTTGCACGAAAGTAACTCCAACAACCACTTTCGCTTGGTCAACTTTGATGATCAACTCCGGACTCCGACAACCACCTTCGATGACAAAATCCAATAAAGACCATATTTGATGATCAACTCCAGTGCACACGATTTTTGTCAACCAACATTAACATCCACCTTGTACGACCAACTCCAATGAATACCACCTCTAACGAGACTCTCGTGTAAAACTATTTTAGTCCATCAACTTCTTCGTCACGTAAAACTGTAAAGCTACAATATTTCAGTATCAAAAAACAATTATAACTTTTTATTTCCATCTGTATAAGGGAGGTAAAGATAGAGGATACAAGATAATTTAAATATTTAATTAGTTTAAAATTTACCATATCTTTCGTATTTCATATTTAGAGGATATGATTTACATCTTTATAATAGTTTTTCGGAATATTTCTTACCTTTTTTCACTTTTAACTAATCTTATTTTTTTTAATAAAATAAAAACCATACCACTAGGGATCGATAGAAACTAAACTCACACAAAATAAACTAAATTGAAACTCTTAAAATTCAGAATATCGAACCCCGACTGAATTAGGGGCAAACGTCTACAAAAAGATCTTCCAAATTGAAACGGTCTAAATTTCCAAAAGGATGAATACCACATTTTTTTTATATATAAACATTATGGATATTTAGGGGGAAGAGATGAGTTGAGACTCATCATTTGAGAGGCCAATTTCGTATGTCGCCGACATTTCATATCATATCGGCAAACAGTGCACTCAGCTCTTATCACCACTGATGCCTTGTTGCTCAACTCCGACAACCAATTTCGACGACCACCTTCGACAACTGTCTCTGGCAACCACCTTTGACAGCCAACTTTGGCGACCACCGCCTGCAACCAACTCAGGCAACATCCAACCATGTCTATTGACGACCAACTTCGACGACCTTTGACTGTGGCTACACTACCAACTCTAACGACCATTATTTTAAATTACGACTACTACAAATTTGGGTTTTATAGACACGCGAGTTTTTTTTAGTTTGTGATGCTCGTGACTTAAAACCGTCAATAGAACCTTATATATATATATATATATATATATATATATACACACACACACACACAAAATTGTCAATAAATATACATTTGTCAACACAAAACTATGTAAATTCCATCAAAACATCGAATTCAAGATATTTTTATTAGTTCATAGTATTTTCGGTCGTTATTTATAGTAATTTAACATTAGTAAAATCATTTTTATCATGTAACAAATCAAACAAACTAGTACGTAAAAACACTAATTTTGAGAAAAATTGTCAAAAGTTTTTATGAAAAGTATTAACATAAAAGTGACTTGACTAGAAACGTCACATGCACAAATTTATAAAATGATTGCTTAAATAAAAAGAAAAAACAAAAATTAAAATACAAGATCCAAAAGTAAACCCTAAAACTCATTTCCTAAAACTCCCAACAATATATGTATGCTTAAAAAACAATAAAATAAAGTGCAACCTATAATTTTTTAATATATATTCAATAAAAAAGTTTCTAAACAAAAATAATCATCATAAAAACAAATTATTTATGTTTTTTTTTAAAAAAATTGCATAAGATACCATGACATATAAACTTATCACCCAAAACACTCAAAACATAAACATATGAACTCCACAGATATATAAACTCTGTATTCATATGAACTCAACTCAGCTCGCCAGACAGGTCCTATGTTTTATTTTATCTTTTGTTTGCTAAAATTTAAAATATTAATTTAATATACTACATCGCATATGGTCGAAGATTCGAGGTTAAAAAATATTAAACTTTCATAAAAATAACAATTTAGTCCACTAATTTTGATTTGTAAGTCTATATATTTTCAAGTTTGTAACAATATAGTCTTTAAACTATATGTAACAATCGAATCTATGTATTTTAAATATGTAACAATTTAGTCCTCAACACTGAAAAGATATCAAAATTAGATGTCAATTTTTATAATTGTATGATGTAGACTTTATATTTTATATAAAAAAAATATTGAGTTTGTAATTAGCTTATCCATTTATCTATGCTAGAAATTTTAACAA
Source organism: Benincasa hispida (assembly GCF_009727055.1). Lineage (NCBI taxonomy): Eukaryota > Viridiplantae > Streptophyta > Magnoliopsida > Cucurbitales > Cucurbitaceae > Benincasa > Benincasa hispida. The sequence continues at coordinate 23,481,849 of NC_052350.1, read as the reverse complement.
TAATCTTTACAATAGATACTAAATTATTATAGAATTTAAAGTATAATGGTTAAATTGTTACACGATAAGATTCATAAACTAAATTGTCATAGAATTAAAAATACATAGATTAATCTAAATTTTTGAAATACTTTTCAAGTTTATTTTAAATAAAAGAGTTAATAAAAATGACTTTTCTGAAAAAATATTTTTTCCCCTAATCAATTTAAATAAGTCTAGACCGACAAGCTGAGTTTAAATAATTAACTAAAATTTATCACCCACGAACATATTAAATAATTAAAAATTGATAATCAAGTTTCTCAAAATAATAATAATAATAAAAAGTGGATGAATGCGAGCAGTGAAGTCTCCTCTCCCGTCGTTTTATCTATAGTTTTTTAAATCACATATTTTTGGACTTTTTCTTGTTAAGTTAAAAATTCTTCACGTGTTCTTAACCATTTTTTTTCTTATTTTATTTTGATCATTACATTAGTACTTTCAAAATAATCTCTATTATTACTTATTAGTTTATTATTGGGTTTTCCAATATATATATTCACATTTCTTTAGAACTTTAGTATTGCATTAAATTATTTTTTATGATCTAATAAATTAAAATTGACCCAATAAGTTTATGATTTATTAAAAGTACATCGACTAACTTTAAATAATTGAAAGTATATGAACAGAATTATATTTTAAATAAATTTTAAAGGAAATCTCGATCTTGATTTTTTTGTTAGTTCAGTAAAGAAGGAGGATTCTAAAAGAACTTTTATAATGTATTTGAGAGTAATTCAAAAATAGTCAAATTCATTTTTTTTTATTTTTAAAATCATAATTAAATATGCTTTTAATGATTCAAAATCCATTTTGAAGAAATGAAACTTGCATTTGCATTTAGAAGTGTCAAATTAAATATCAAATTTATTTTGAGTGATAAGAAACATATTTCATAATAATTTTGAACGTGACAAAAGTGATTTTAACAATTTCAAAATCACTCATAAATATAGATTTATTTACTAAGATATAATATATGTCAATTAAGCTATATCCGTTTTGGATTAAGGAGACTGTCAATATCAATAGTAATTTCTGAGGTTTTTCTTTTTCTCTTCTCTTTTCTTTTCTTTTTTTTTTTTTGTTTGTTGCAATTGAAGTTTAATTTGTTGGTATTTGCTTCTTAATTTGTGTTAATTGAACAAGTCAGCTTCCATTTTTATATAAATATTTGTGGGTATATATGTAGCTTTTAATCTCAGCATCCAAATATTAGTCATTTTTTCTTCTCCTTATTTATTTTCCTGTTCTTCCCCCTTCAGCAAAGAATGCTTCAATCTTGAATTTTAAAAAGGGAAAAAGGAGACCTTTGAAAAAATGTGCAAAATATTAATTGTTTTTAAGGAAATTTTCATTGTGAACCTCAATGGAGTCCATCCAGGGTTAAGGATTTGTTTGGTTCTGCTCTATGTTTTCTCTATTTTGTCAAATTAGTTAAAATGTATATAATAAACATGTTACATGTTACATATACGAAGAAAATGTGAATATAAAATGTGAAGAAAATGTATATAAAAACATGTTACAGGAAAATGTGAATAATATGTTGTCAAATTTATTGGTTATCTATACGATATAACTCAACTAGTTAAGAGATATTGTTTACCAGGAGGTTAGGGTTTTTAAATTATGTATCCGAATTTCTCATGTCTTTAATTTTTTTTTTTTTTTTTTTTTTTTTTAAAAAAAAAAACCAACTGTCTATCAATGTTATGATAACTTAACTAGTTAGAGTATATGCCCTCATCAAAGTGGTCAAAGGCTCACATTTGGTCAAAAGACAATAGGTCCTTGAACTGCAAAAAGTGTTTAATAAGCCCCTCAATTTTTAATTTTGTATTTAATAGGTCATTCAACTTTCAATTTTAAAAAATAAAGAGTCATTAGATATTTAATTAAACAATATGTTCAATCAGTTTCTGAGCCTTTAATTTTATGTCTAATAGGTTCATGAATTAATAAAGAATTTTGAAGAGGTCAATGACCTTTAAACACAAACTAGAAATTTTGTAAACCTATTGGGCATGAAATTAAGAATTTGAGGATTTTTTTTTTTTTAAACGTTAAGGGCCCATTTGATACAAAATTAAAATATTATAGTCATGTTTGGTAACCATTTGGTTTTTGTTTTAATTTTTTTTTTGAAAATTCAACCTATAGACACTTGAAGGGAATTGAATTCCCACAGCGGAAGCAAACACCTTGTGTCTAAGAATTCATTTTATAATCTTAATGAAAAATAGAAAAATATAGATAACTAAGAGGATAAACAATATACACCCTTAAGCATGCTTTTCTACGAATTATATATAGAGAGGAAAGGGAAATTGAAAACATATCCTTAAAGAACTTTTCTTCACGAATTCTTTTCTAATGGTCACAATCTTTCTCCTCTATTCGAATAGCTCAAACACGAACACAACCACAATCCTTCTTGGACACCACCATAAGAAGTCTTCATTATTATCCTCAAGGAGAGAATCAAAGCAGAGTGTGTAGGCTTGCCTATGATTTTGGTAAGGGAAGAAGGGAGAGATCTTAAGAGAAGAGTACAGAGGAAGAAGATGAGAGAGCAAACTCTTCTACGCAAATTCAATTTCACGTATCAAATTGAATCAACCCCTTAACTCCTCTATTATACCTTTTTATATGAGAGATATAACTCCCTCTATTTTTTATATTAATTATGTTACATTGGTGTAATTAAATACAACTATATTTTATATCCCATATAATATATAACCTATAGTTTGTATTATACCACATATAATATAATCTATAGTTTATGTTCTCTCATATAACCTATAGCATAAATATGAATCATATTCGTATTAATATTAACTTATAGTTTTAATATGAATCATATTCACATTAAACTTTATTTGATAGTTTTATATGAATCATATTTATATAGTTAATATTTGAATTAACCTCTCTCATCAAACTATATAGTTTTAACATGAATCATATTCATATTAATTTTATTACGTATGATGTGATATTAAAACTTTAGGTTATAAATATAATATGATAAATTATTTATTATATTTATTTATATTTAAAAATAATTATGAGATAATTGTTTATTTGGTTATTTAATTTCTCCTTTAACCGTGCAAGTGGTAAGTTATTTTCAGTTTTGAATAACTAAAGGATAAAATGAAAAGAGTTCTCATGTTACAAAGAGATCACTTCATTTAATGCATTACTAATCGTTTACTCATGAGAGACTACACGATAGGCCTCTAACGATAAATTAAACGATTGTGTATAGCGAAAGACTAAATGATCGTGTAAAGCGAGAGACTAAACGATCATGTATAGTGAGAGACTAAACGATCGCCTAGACGATTCTCACGAGAGCGAGATTAGTATTCCCAGTCTATGCGATAGACAAAACCGTTCTCCCACTTACTTGATCATGTAGTTCGATCGTTTATTCCTCCTTCCATCTACCAAATTCACACAGAGCCCACACCTTCTGGATTCTCATTCCGAGAATACCAAAGTTGCCGAGTGGTAGTGTCGAAGGGTTCTTGTTGAAGGAGCAAACTGTTCGTGATCTGAATGACAACGAGAGATTGACTAGATGATTGTGACGACAGTGAGAGGTTGCTATTCAATTGTTCACGAGAGCGAGAGATTTACAGAATAAGAGTTCTTCAAAGGTATATCTCTCCATTCCTTTTGTATTTGATTACTTAAGCATGCTGTAATTTTGTATAAGTTGCATAATTGTTCTGTATGTTTGTGAATGCCTTTATTCTTTCATAATGGACTTGGAAAGATCTTGCTTCCACTCGCTGGTTCTCTTGAATAAGAGTTCCTTCAATTGGTATCAGAGCCAGGTTCTGATATTCCAAATCCATTGTTGTATAAAATTGCATTTACTTTCTTGGTGGATGTTTAAGCATGTTTACATTATGTTTAAGTGTTAAATGTATCTGTGGATGTGGATTAATGGAGTTTTTGGGATGATTTCTTCTGGTTAATGAACTTTTTACATTTCAAAGTTAGTTGTAAGGGCCCCTGTGTTTTTGGGCATATTAACTTGCTATCGAGTTTGTAATTCAAAGAGTTTGAGTATGTTCGAGTCGCTCGTGATGAAGCTTCAAGGCATGGAGATGCAAATTACTTTGAGCAAGAAGAAGACCAAGAGTTGGTTAGATCGTGTAAACGATGGGGGTAAACGATCGTTGAGTATGGGATACTTGGTTGTATGGTACACGCGTGCATTAAACAATCGTGTAGGCCATCATACTTAATCGCATAATCACTAGCTACACGATCACTTGATAAGTGTTACTTAGCACTTGCTCTTCAATCGTCTAGACGATCATGCTTCATAGCATAATAGTCGTCTACACGATCGTTTAGACTTGCGTTTAAACTTGGTGCACTGCACGATCAAGTGGCCTTCATGCTTCATCGCATAGTTAAAGGTACTCAATTGTTGCTACACGATCGTGGTTACTCGATCAATTTTACTAGGCGATTAGAAAGCGTGGCTTCGCCCGAGCAGTTCAAGACCTGGTTCGCTTGTTGAACCGGTTTACTCCATGGTTTAATGTAATAGATAGATTTATTTCCGATTTTTTTAGGCTAATCATCCCGATCCATTAATTTTTGTGAATGTACATGAGATGTATGTTTTTATTATATGTTATATAGTTTAAATCCCACCATAGGTTATGCATTTGTCATGCATTATCTCTATATTGTAAGAGTTATAATATAGTAGTTTGCATGATTAAATTACTCAAAGAGCATGCTCATGCATCATATAATATGAGAGTTATATTTATGCATGCATTAAGCATATTCATGCATCATCTTTATATTATAAATATTATAGTATAAAGGTGTATGAAAGCATGCATGCTAAATTCATTACTTCTTTATATAAGAGTTATATATAGTAATGAATGGACATTGCATGAAGTATGACACATAGGTTAAATTTATAAGAGTTATAAATACCTAGTTAGCTTAGCAATGTGAATGATTTTGGTTGTTTCCTTTTATAACTATTATAATGGAAGTTAGAACTAAAATCAATAAGAAAGACATACATGCAAACTTAGACTTGAATCTTGTTTTAAAAGAGTTTTAAAATTTGATGGAGATGGACCTAAGATCACGGTTCTAATGAGATTAGAACCTAAGGTTTAATCTTTTAATCAGTTTAATAGGATTAAATTGACTAATAAAAGATAAAAGTGTACCAAATCTATCTATAAGGGACCTTTTGTCTAAGGCGGGTTCTGTCTAGGCTGGGGTACTTAAGCTGACGGAAATGAAACACCCCTACCTGGGAACCTACCTGGAAAGGTGAATTAGATCGTTTTGTTGCAAGCATGCAAATTTGATGATAGTCCGTTAAAGAGTTTAATGGGACTTGATTCGAACTTGTTTAATTATCAAAAGCAAGAGTTGTTTTTTAGCAAATTAAACTCACACTTAGATAAAATCAGTAGCCGGATTGTTTAAGTTAATGAATCCCTAGGTAGAACATTCAGTGGGAGGTACTTGGGGTATATGATACTTCACTTAAACCTCTTCACCTTTCTCCCTAATGTTCACACCATGAGATCTATCCTTGACCTCAAGGCACCCTGGAAGTGTCCCCTTAAAGGATGGTGTTTGGGTAAGTCAATACTAAGGTGAATGGAGAGAATGTTCATAGTAAGTGGGAGTGGGACGTGTAACAACATATCTCACTGTCTCTTTCGTTAGGTTGGATAACGTTTTGTGCATCGCCTTGAGGCACCCTGGAAGTGTCCCCCTTAAAGGATGGCAATTTTGCACGACTCTTTATCTGATCTCCTGTATAGGATAATGTCGCTTTTGTCTCTTATCCTAATCTGCTTTTTCCCTATGGTGGGCACATTAGGGTGGGACTCTAGGGCCTAAAATGAGGGGTTCCACTTACGTGGAATTGTTAAAGGTTAACAGTTCTGGATTGAGAAATGGTGACTATTAGAGTCAATTACAAGAGTTTTTTTTTTCTGTCCAATGGTTGAGAATGTCTCATCCCAGTGAAGAGGCACTTGATCACCCCACCAGTGACTTTTTTCCTGCCTCGCTAGGGTATCATTGCAAAATAGATTTCTTTTCACTTAGGGTACATAGGAACTATTTTTGCTAAAACTAAAATTGGTGTTAAAAGTGGTAATGCATAGACTTATTAAGTTTGTTCATGTTTTTCAGCAACTTTAAAATGGCTACAACCACATTAGCTCTATTAGGTGCTGACAAATTGACTGGCAAAAACTATGATAGTTGAAAAAACACAATAAATACCATACTAATCATAATGACCTTAGGCTCATCCTTATGGAGGAATGTCCTCCTATTCCGACTCAGACTACCACTCGAAATGTTCGGGAAGCATATGAGAGATGGACACGGACGAACGAGAAGGCCTGAGCTTACATTTTGGCCAGTCTAAACGATGTTTTGGCTAAGAAGCATGAGCCTATGGTCTCTGTGCGTGAGATCATGGAGTCCCTGTGAGGGATGNGATGTTTTGGCTAAGAAGCATGAGCCTATGGTCTCTGTGCGTGAGATCATGGAGTCCCTGTGAGGGATGTTCGGACAACCGTCTGGATAGCTCAAGCCTGAAGCTCTGAAATGAATTTTCAACTCCAAAATGGAGAAGGGTATATCTGTTCGAGAACACATTCTGAAAATGATGGTCCACTTCAATATGGCGGAGATGAACGAGGCCCGCATCGATGAGGGCAAACAGGTTAGCATAATTCTGCACACGTTGCCAGAAAGCTTCCTGCACTTTGTTAGCAATGTTGTGCTGAACAAAATTGATTATTCCCTTATAACTCTCCTCAACGAGTTGCAAACATTCCAATCCTTGCTGAAAAGCAAGGAGAAGAAGGTTGTTGAGGCAAATGTTATTTCATCTTCAAAGAAGTTCCATCGAGGTTCGACCTCAGGAACTAAGTCTGTACCTTCTACTTCTAACACTACCAAGTGGAATAAGAAGAAGGGTGGTAAGAAGAAAGGGAAGGCACCTATTAACCCACAACCTGTCGCACAACGGGGTAGGCGACTAGTACCGATTGAAAAAGGAAAATGTTTCCATTGCAACTAGGATGGGCACTGGAAGCGGAACTGTCCTTGCTGGTTAAAGAAGAAGAAAAAGGCTAAGACTAACGTAAAACAAGGTAAATATGATTTACTAGTTTTGGAAACTTGTTTAGTGGAGAATGATGATTCTGCCTGAATTATAAATTATGGGGCCACTAATCATGTTTGTTCTTTTTTTCAGGGGATTAGATCCTGGCTGTAGCTTGAGGTTGGTGAGGTGACGATGTGAGTAGGCACCAGGCACGTCGTCTCAGCTGTGGGAAGGACTCCAATTGACTTTACAGAATAAATTTATCATTTTGAATGATGTTTATGTTGTTCCCGAGTTAAAGCAGAACTTAATTTCTATAAAGTGTCTGATTGAATGTAAATATACTCTCAACTTTTCGGTGAATAAAGTGTTTATTCTAAAAGATGGTGTTGAGATTTATTCAGCAAAACTGGATAATAATTTGTATATGTTAAGACCGTTAGCAACAAATTCCTTCCATAACATAGAGATGTTGAAAACTGCCGCAAAACGACTTAAGGTTTCTCCTAATGAAAATGCCCAACTTTGGCACCTTCGATTAGGGCACATCAATCTCAATAGGATTGAGAGGTTGGTGAAGAATGGACTTCTAAGCGAGTTAGATGAAAATTCTTTATCTATGTGCGAGTCATGCCCTTGAAGGCAAGATGACTAAAAGACCTTTTACTGGAAAAGGTTATCAAGCCAAAGAGCCTTTAGAGTTGATGAATTCAGACCTTTATGGTCCGATGACTGTGGAGCCAGGGGAGGCTACGAGTATTTCATCACTTTTACTAATGATTACTCACGATATGGGTATATTCATTTAATGCAACGAAAGTCCGAATCCTTTGAAAAGTTAAAAGAGTTCAAGGCTGAAGTTGAAAACGCATTGGATAAATGAATTAAAACACTTCGATCAGATCGAGGTGGAGAGTTTTTGGATTCTGAGGTTCAGAACTATAAGATAAAACATGGAATCGTTTCCCAACTCTCAACACCTAGTACAACTCAGCAGAATGGTGTATCGAAGAGGAGAAATAGAACCTTGTTGAACATGGTTCGATCAATGATGAGTTACACTTCCTTACTTGACTCGTTTTGGGGTTTTGCAGTAGAGACTGCAACTTATATCCTCAACTATGTTCCCTCCAAGAGCTTATACACATCTAGATGTGTATAAGGTAAGAGTTGAGGGAACCTCGACGTAGTAGGAGGGTTGCGAACCCACCTGTTCGCTATATGGATTTCACTGAAATCCTAGCTGTGGTAGCCAATGGCGAGGTTGAGGATCTGTTGTCTTATAATAAGGCAATGAAGGATGTTGACCGGGATGAATGGGTCAAAGCCATGGATCTTGAGATGGAGTCTATGTACTTCAACTCAGTATAGGATCTTGTAGATCAACCTGATGGGGTTAAACCTATAGGTTGTAAATGGATCTACAAGAGGAAATGGGGTGCTGATGGGAAGGTGCAAACCTTCATGGCTAGACTCTGTCTCTTATACACATCTAGATGTGTATAAGAGACAGGTAGTAGGAGGGTTGCGAACCCACCTGTTCGCTATATGGATTTCACTGAAATCCTAGCTGATGTAACCAATGGCGAGGTTGAGGATCTGTTGTCTTATCATAAGGCAATGAAGGATGTTGACTGGGATGAATGGGTCAAAGCCATGGATCTTGAGATGAAGTCTATGTACTTCAACTCAGTATAGGATCTTGTAGATCAACCTGATGGGGTTAAACCTATAGGTTGTAAATGGATCTACAAGAGGAAATGGGGTGCTGATGGGAAGGTGCAAACCTTCATGGCTAGACTTGTGACAAAGAGTTATACCCAGGTGGAGGAAGTTGACTATGAGGAGACTTTCTTGCCTGTTGCCATGTTGAAGTCTATCCGCATCCTTCTATCCATTGCCTCATATTATGACTATGAGATATGGAAAATGGATGTCAAGACAGCATTTCGAATGGTAATCTCGAGGAGACTATTTATATGGTGCAACCTGAGGGATTCATAGCCCAAGGTCAAGAGCAAAAGGTTTGCAAACTAAATCGGTCCACTTATGGGCTGAAACAGACGTCTCGATCTTGGAACATAAGGTTTGACACTGCGATTAAATCTTACGACTTTGACCAAAACGTTGATAAGCCTCGTGTCTAGAAGAAAATCATCAACAATTCAGTAGTTTTCCTAGTGTTGTATGTAGACGATATCCTACTCATTAGGAATGATATAGGTTTACTAACTTCTGTTAAGAACTGGCTAGCGACCTAATTCCAAATGAAAGGTTTGGGAGAGGCTCAGTTTGTTCTTAGTATTCAAATCTTTCAGGATCAAAAGAACAAAGTGCTAGCACTGTCTCAGGCATCATACATTGAAAATATGTTGATCAAGTACTCGATGCAGAACTCCAAAAGGGGCCTACTATCTTTTCGGCATGAAGTTACATTGTCTAAGGAACAGTGTCCTAAGACACCTCAAGAGGTTGAGGAAATGAGATGGGTCCCCTATGCATCTGTCGTTGGCAGTTTGATGTATCATATATTCGATGTTATGTACTAGACTTGACATCTGCTATGCTTTGAGGGTAGTCAGTATATATCAGTCTAATCCAGGACAAGGTCACTGGATTGCCATCAAGAACATCCTCAAGTATCTTCGGAGAATGAGTGACTACATGCTCGTGTATGGATCTAAGGATTTGATCCTTACTGAATACATGAACTCTAACTTTCATACTGATAAGGATTCTCGGAAATCCACTTCAGGATCAGTGTTCACTTTTAATGGAGGGGTTGTAGTATGACAAAGCACTAAGTAGAGGTACATCGTTGACTCCACGATGGAGGTCGAGTATGTAGCGGCTTGTGAAGCTGCTAAGAAGGCCGTTTGGCTCAAGAAGTTCCTGACTCACCTGGAAGTTGTTCCAGACATGTCTAGGTCAATCACCTTTTATTGTGATAACATTAGTGCTGTGGCGAACTCCAGGGATCCTAGAAGTCACAAGTGCGACAAACATATAGAGTGGAAGTATCATCTCATCCGCGAGATTGTGCATCGAGGGGATGTGATAGTCACGAAGATTGCTTCGGAGCACAACGTTGTTGACCTGTTTACGAAGGCTCTCACGGCTACAGTTTTTAAGGGTCACCTATAAAGCATGGGTCTACGGGACCGTCCACGGCTGGACTAGGGCAAGTGAGAGATTTTGTACTGGGCCTTAGTGCCCTAGTTTATTGTTTTGTACTTGTTTTATCTTGTACACCCACTCGCTTTAGGACAAGTGGGAGATTATTGGGGTTGATGCCCTAAATCTTGTAGGGTCATGTAGTTGTAAATACCTATATTAACAAACGCTTGTGATGTAATAATATGAGATATTTTCTTCACTGTTGAGATATTTTAGTTACATTAACCATAAACCAATAAATTAAGATCCCTAATTATCGTTGTAACTTAAGCATGTATGTGGAGACATACAAGTGGATCATGCCTTAAGTGATAGCCTGAATGGTCTGTAGTATATGGATAAAGAAGGAAAACCTTATCCTGGTGCCACTACGGATACGACCCGCTTTGTAGATGTTACAAATGTTGTAAAGTGATATCGATTGTCTGATCCTGATCATTCATGTGGAGACATGGGAGCAGGGGTGTCCTATACAAAGGAGTTTGTATAAGATTGGACCATGAAATATTTAGTCTCGTTATATAATGCCGTTCATGACAGAGACTTTCATTTCACTAGGATGACCATAGATAACATGATCTTAATCCTGATTGAGTTGGCAACCCCTGCCTAGGAGGGCGATCCTTTTATTTGCATGGGTGCGAGTGGTCAGATTGCTGACTCAAACCTACAACTTTGGGAATTCGTCTGATTGGGGACCTGGGAACTCAGCCACACAAGATAGAATTCACTCCTTCCCGAAGAAGGGGTAAGTAGATAGATTGCTCCCTTAAGGGCTGGTTCCAGGGCTTGAGCGATGTGACACCACACATTTTCTCATGGCCTGAGAGGTGTTCACTCATAGTAGGACTATGATGTATCATTCATTAGAAAAATCAGTGGTACTTAAAAAGTTAGATGTAACTACAAGGGCAAAACCATAAATTGGCCCAGGTGTACTTACGAGCGATCTGTGAAGGTTATTGTACTGTTTATTGGTTATATCCAATAGACACAGAAATATATTTGTAATGAGAAGAGTGCAGTTGTCGGGCTTTAGTGGTGTACCCGACAGTTAACAGATGGTGGATTTTGTGATTAAAGAGTTTAGTCAGTTATTCACGTATAGTTGGAGCTTCAAGCTACAAATCCATAAGGTCCCTTTGTAGCTCAATGGATTCAAGTTGAGAATCAGTTTTTCGGTTAGTTTGAAGTGTTCAAATTAACAAAAGAAAATTTGATTATATATGATATAATTAAATTGGTTCAATTATATGTGATATAATCGTTTTAATGTATAAGATACATTAATTGGAGGAAATTGATATAAATATGATTTATATTAAATAAAGGAGAAAAGAAATATGGTTTAAATATTACATATGATGTGATATTAAAACTTTAGGTTATAAATATAATATGATAAGTTGGTTATTATATTTATTTATATTTAAAAACAATTATGAGATAATTGTTTAGTTGGTTATTTAATTTCTCCTTTAACCGTGCAAGTGGGAGGTTATTTTTAGTTCTGAATAACTGAAAAGAGTTTTCATTTTACAAAGTGATTGCTTCATTTAGTGCATTACTAATCGTTTACTCACGAGAGACTACATGATAGGCCTCTAGCGAGAGATTAAAGGATCGTGTATAGAGAGAGACTAAACGATCGTGTAAAGCGAGAGATTAAAGGATCGTGTATAGCGAGAGACTAAACAATCGGCTAGAAGATTCTCACAAGAATAAGATTTACTAAACGATTAAGTACTCTCAGTTTATGCGATAGAAAAAACCATTCTCCCACTTACTTGATTGTGTAGTTCGATTGTTTCTTCCTCCTTCCCTCTACCAAATTCACACAGAGCTCACACCTCCTGGATTCTCACTCCGAGAATAACAAGGTTGCCGAGTGGTAGTGTCGAAGGGTTTTTGTTCGAGGAGTAAACTGTTCATGATCTAAACGACAGTGAGAGATTGGCTAGACGATTGTGACGACAACAAAGGGTTGCTATTCAATTGTTCAAGAAAGCGGGAGATTTATAGAAGAAGAGTTCTTCAAAGGTACGTCTCTCAATTCCTTCTGTATTTGATTAATTAAGCATGCTGTAATTTTGTATAAGTTGCATAATTGTTCTGTATGTTTGTAAATGTCTTTATTCTTTCACAATGGACTTGGAAAGATCTTGCTTCCGGTCACTAGTTCTCTTGAATAAGAGTTCCTTCACAAACCCCTCTCGAGCCGAGAGAGGGTGTGACACAACATTGTTCAAGCCCCAGAATCAGCCCTTAACAAAGCAATTTATCTACTTACCTCGACCTCGTAGAAGGTGTGAATTCTTTCTTGTGTAGCTGTGTTCCTAGCTCCCCAATCCGACGAATCCCCAAAATGGTAGGCTTATTGAGTCGGTGATCTGACCATTCTCACCCATACAAATTAAAGGACCGCCCTCATAGACAGGAGTTCACAACTGACTAAGGATTCAAGTCATATTACCTATAGTCATCCTGGTGAAATGTAAGTCTCTATTATGAACGACGTTTTATAATGAGACTAAACATTTCGTGGTCCGATCTTATACAAACTCCTTTGTATAGAATATCACCACACACATGTCTATACATGAATGATCAGGTTCAGATTATTTGTAGCATCTTACAACAATTGTAATACCTATAAAGTGGGCCATACTCGTAGTGTCACCAAGATAAGGTATCCAACCTTATCCATCTATTACAGACCATTTAGGTTATCATTTAAACATGATCCACTCGTATATCTCTACATACATGTTTAAGCTACAAGATAACCTTAGATATTAGTTTATTGGTTTGTGGTTAATGCAACAATTTTGAAATAAAACATCAAATATTTTATTACATAAATAAAATGTTTGTACATTACAATTACAAACTATAGGACCCTACGAGATTTAGCACATCAACCCCTGCACATTGGATATAACCAATCAATGGTGTGTTGACCCTTATAAATTGCTCGTAAGTACAACTAGATCAAAGTTACCGTTTTACCCATGTAGTTACATCTAACTTCTTAAGTACCACTGAGCCTTCTAATGAACAATTAGTCATAGTCCAACTGTAACTGAATCTCTCTTAGGCTAGAGAGAGAGTATAGTGTCACATTGTTCAAGATCTGGAATCAACCCTTAAGGGAGCAATTTATCTACTTACCCTAATTATCAGGAAGGAGCGAATTCCTTCTTGTGTAGTTGTGTTCTCAGCTCCCCAATCAGATGAATCCCTAAAATTGTAGGCATATTGAGTCAGCAAATTTGGCTACTCTCACCCATACAGATCAAAGGATTGCCTTCATGAACAGAAGTCTCATGCAGATCAAACCGCACTTAGGATTAAAGTCAAGTAATCTATGGTCATCTTGGTGAAATGTAGGTCTCTTCTAGCAACGGTGTTATAAAGAGAGACTATTTATTTTGTGGTCCGATCTTATACAAACTCTTTCTATAGAATACCCCTACTCACATGTTTTCACATGAATGATCAGGATCATGACATTTGTAACACTTTACAACAATTATAACAATTACAAAGTTGGCCGTATCCGTAGTGTGACCAAGATAAGATACTCAACCTTATCCATCTACTACAAACCTTCTAGTTTATTACTTAAACATGATCCATCTATATGTCTCCACATACATGTTTAAGCTTCATTAAATAACCTCGGATCTTAATTTATTGGTTTTGGGTTAATGCAACTAAATGTAAAATAAAATAACACTTGTTTTATTAAATAAATAATCTGTTTGTACAAAAACAGTTTACAAACTACAAGACCACGAGATTTAGGGCATCAACCTCAACATTCACAAGCAGCTACGTATTCAGCTTCCATTGTGGAGTACACAGTGCATCCTTGCTTGATGCTCAGCTAGACTATAGCTCCTCCGTTAAGAGTGAACATTGATCCTGATGTAAATTCCTTAGAATCTTTATCAGTCTAAAAATCTGAGTCCATGTATCCTATAAGGATCAAGTTCTTAGCTTCATACACAAGCATGTAGTCCCTTGTTCTCCATAGATACTTAAAGATTGTTTTGATCGTTATCCAGCGATCTAATCTTGGATTGAATTGATATATACTAACAATCTCTATTGCATAGCAAATGCCAGGTCTAGTACATAAGATTGCATACATAAGGCTGTCAACAACTTATGCATAAGAAATTTATCTCATTTACTCAACCTCTTGAGGAGTCTTAGGACACTGTTCCTTAGACGAGACAATTCCATGCCTTAAAGGTAATAAACTCCTCTTGGAGACTGACAAGCATTTTGTCAATATACAATGTCTAAGACAAGACCAACATTTTGTTCTTACGATCCCTGATGATTTGGATTCCTAGAGCAAACTGCGCCTCACCCAAAATTTTCATTTAGAACTAGGTGGCTCGCCATTTCTTTACATTTGTCAGTAATGAAGAAACCAATGAAGGTCTTTGAGTGGAAACGGGGATCAGATCCAAATCCCAATTTTACAAAACTCATAATTTTACAGAATCAAACATAACAATATGCATTTAAAAGTACAACATACTAAATGTAAAATTAAAAGAGAATTTGGTTTCAAGAAACCCCTATGAAGAATCTTTTTTTCATGCTTTTCCTCTCCAAGAAAGGTCACGAACAAGATGATCTCCAAATGGTCACCACCACTCAGAACCTCTTGTATTCTCTGGGATGAGAATCGAAGGAGATTATGGGCTCTTGATTTTTGGAAGAATAAGAGAATTGAGAAGAGAATAGAGATTGGAAAAAAAAACTTGGTTTTTTTTTTTTTTTTTGGCAGAACTGTTTTTATGATTCTCCCTTTGTCAAATGAAGAAGAAGAAAAATATCCCAAAATACAACCACTCATACAATATGTGGATTGAGAGAGAATAAATGAGGAAAGTATTTCTCTCCCTTAATTTCAAAAATTAAAAAATTAAATAAATGTAATTTTAATTAATATATATATGTATATAACTATATGTTATATCATATATAACATATAACTTATGGTTTAATATTGTATCACATACAATATAACCTATAGTTTTAATTCTCTCATAAACGATATTTAATATAAATCTTATTTATATTAAATTTAATTATATAAATCCAATTCGCATAATTAATATTTGAATCATATTCAAATATTTATTTCCTCTCAAATAAACTTTATATTATAATGTATCAAATACATTATAGTAATTATATCATGTATAATTAAATCAAATTAATTATATCGATTGAAAATAAGGGGCTGTAATGTATCAGCCCTAAGGGCGTTTTAGTCTTTTTACTTTGCCCTTTTTTCCCGTTTCTGTATTAAGGTTTTATATTGCCTATTTATATCTTAGGTCTTTGATGTACGAGGTAGGTTGAATAATAATAAAAGGAGAGCTCTTCTACAATGATTTTTCCTCCCTGTTCTAGGGTTTTCCACGTAAAACTTTGTGTCATCTTCTTCTTTTTTTTAATATGGTATTAGAGCATGGTGATGAAACCTTAGCCGCTGTCGACGAAAACATGGTTGAAATAGTTGACGCCACCATGACCATTCCATCTGCCACCATTTAAGACGCTGTCGACAGGTACCTCCAGACGCTCCATTTTAGCCCAATTTTCCAGCAAATGACACTGCCCATCTCAGCCCAATCACACGATGACCAGGGCGTCCGCGCGTCACCATTTGAGCAACGACTGATGCAGCCGTTTTCTTTCGAGCAAGAATCGACATCGAATCCATTGACGCATCCGACTTAATTTATTTTGAGCCACGACTAGCATCGACAAGCTAACTTCTTTCGTTGACCTAATGTGCGACTGCCCAACCTCTTCTGTTGAACCAGCTTCAAGAATTGTCGGATGCAAACCTAATCCCACAGTGGGTGCTGTCTAATGCACCGTACACCATTCTTGTTCTCCCCAGCGTCGATCACTCAATCGGCACGAGTATTAACAATAAAAAATTCTTGTTTGAAATGGGAGAATCCTTGTCGTCTCCTGGTGGATGACAACCGAACCCATTAGCCACCTTTCTTCCTAAAATGTGTTGGTTAGTCATGGTAATTCAGGTTCGACAAGTTTCCCTCCAATGGTGGTTCAACAACAGTTAATTAGCCTTCAACAATAGATTGCTGCCCATGGAGCAACCCTTAGGACTGCCATAAACCCCTAATCAAGCCCCGTAAATTCAACTCTGCTTCTAGTCTACCGATGTATTAAAAAAATTCGGTAACTGCTTTCCCTACTTTACCTACAACAATTTTTTTGTCTGGATCTGTGAGAAATTCTACAAGGTTTATTACAAGGGAGAAGTTGAATGGCCAAGATTATTTCTCCTAGTCCTAGTCCATCAAAATGGCTCTTGAAGGGGCATCACAAGTTTGGGTATCTAGCTGGTGAGATTCCGAGACCTCGACCTAGATATCCCCAAGAGCGTGTTTGGAAGAGCGAAGACTCCTTGTTCCATTCTTTGTTAGTTAACAGCATGGAACACAGATAGGGAAACCCTTACTATATGCTGCAACTGCTCGGGGTATTTGGGATGTAGTATAGAAATTGTATTCTAAGAGGCAGAATGCATCACAGGTCTACACCTTGCTTAAACAGGTTCATGAGTGCAAACAAGGAACCATGAATGTTACCTCTTATTTCAACAAGCTATCTTTAATCTGGTAGGAGATGGATCTATGTGGGGAAACTGTATGGGATTGTCTATGTGGTAGAGTTTAACATTCAAAACTTGAGGAAGTTGATTGTGTTTATGATTTTCTTGCTGGTCTGAACTCCAAATTTGATATGGTTTGTAGTCGGATACTAGAACAGCGAACGATATCCTCCCTTATGGAAGTTTGTTCTGAAGTTCAGTTAGAGGAAGATAGATCAAGTGCAATGAACAATCCTATTATCAACTCTATTGAGTCTATTGGAGTTTGGTGCCATATCGTTCGAGTTTGTTGGTGACAAGCAGAGTGGTAAGTCTCCTTCAGTATGTGAACATTGCAAGAAATCGTGGCACACTAAGGATTAGTGCTGGAAGTTATATGGTAGACCCTGGAATGGCAGACGTCACCCTCCAAATGATAAGTCGAATCCGAATCGAGCACTATTGAGTGATTCAATGAATGGTGTTTCACAGTTTCAATCTTAGGTGACCACCTAGAATGACCTTGGTAATGTTGGGGTCGGTGCGATTGTTTAGTCAGGTACTCCTTAGTCCTTTAGTCTTCTTCATATTGAGGGTAAGAAACCTTATTAAGAAGCAACAGACCATTTAACTGGCTCGTTTGACCAATTTCTCTCATATTTCCTGTGTGCTGGTAATGAGAGAACTCAGATTGCAGATGGGTCCTTCACTTCTGTTGTAGGAAAGAGTCATCTTTCTCCATTTTAGGGTTTAACCTTATAGATTGTGTTGCATGTCCTGAAAATATCTTACAATTTGTTGTCTATGGGTAAGATAACTAGAGATTTGGATTGTTGAGTTGTTTTTTCACATGATATTGTTTTATTTTAAGACTTGAGCTTAGGGACGACGATTGACACTGCCCGACACGATAGAAGACTTTATTTCCTTTTTGATGATGCTACCTCTAAGAGTTTTGATAGGACTAGTTTATTGTCTACTTGTTTTTCAACTTCTAAAATAGATTATATGTTATGGCATTTTCGTCTTGGTCATTTGAACTTTCAGTATATGAAGCATTTACTTCCCCATTTATTTCATAATGTGGAGGTTTCTTCTTTATCTTGTGATGTATGTATATGTGCTAAAGAACACCGGGTCACCTTCACGTTACAATCTTATAAACCTTCCCAACCATTCCATCTTATTCACAGTGATGTTTGAGGTCCCTCAAATATCACCACTTTGTCCCGAAAACGTTGGTTTGTAACTTTTATTGATGATCACACCCGTCTTACATGGGTGTTTCTTCTCATTGATAAGTCAGAAGTAACGTCTGTATTCCAATAGTTGTATACTACAGTCGAGACTCAATTTCACACCAAAATTGCCATTCTTTGTAGTGACAATGGCCATGAGTTCGTTAATAACACCCTTCATGATTTTTTGGCTTCCAAAGGTATTGTCCATCAAAGTTCTTATGCTTATACCCCTAACAAAATAGGGCGGCTGAATGGAAAAATTTTCACCTCTTTGAGGTTGCTCGATCCCTTATGCTTTCTGCTTCTCTTCCCTCTTATTTATGGGGCGATGTCAATCTAACTACAACCCATCTAATTAATCGGATGCCCTCCCATGTTCTCAAATTCGAAACACCTCTCGAATGTTTTATAGAGTATTACCTAACCATGTGTCTTATTCCTGATGTGCCTCTTTGGGTGTTTGGCTGTACTGTTTTTGTCTAAAGTCATAGCCCTTACCAAATAAAATTTTCCCTTCGTGCTCAGAAGTGTGTTTTTGTTGGGTATCCTCTTCATTAGCGAGGTTATAAGTGTTTCCATCCTTCTTCATGGAAGTACTTTGTCTCTATGGATGTAACATTCCTTGAGATAAACCTTTCTTCCCTGTTAGTCCTCTTCAGGGGAATGAAGAGACTAACTGGTCCATATATTCGGTCCCTACGAATTTTCTTCCTGAGCCTATCGTAGGTACAAATGACACTGTCCTTCCTACTAAATAGGTATCATGGATAACATACTACAGGAAGAATATTAGAAAAGAAATAGTGCCTCATGTTGCTCCATCGGCTACAATCCATGAATCGGAACCGATACCAGCTCAAGTTCAAGGTACTTCTGTTCTTGATAATACTGATGTGTGTGATGTGGTTGACAGTGACGACACTGAGGTGATAGTTCCAAAAAATGACAAAGTTGCAAGTAGTGACGAGTCATCAAGAGAAACATAAAGGGGGGGGGGGGGAGAAACCATAAGCTATTAAGTGTGACCACCATTCTCTTACTGATGAGGGGTCAGGCAAAATAGGAGGTTACGATGCCTCCCTTGATATACCCATTACTTTGTGAAAGGGGGCTAGGACATGTAATAAGTATTCCATACATAGTTTTCTATCTTACAGTAATTTGTCTTTTGAGTTAAGGGCATTCACTACTAACTTGGATACAGTAACAATACCAACCAATGTGCATATGGCCATGGAAGTTCCCGAATGGAAGGCTACAATTATGGAAGAGATGAAAGCTCTCGAAAAGAATAATACGTGGGATTGTGTAGTCCTTCCTAAAGGGCATAAAACAGTTGGGTGCTAATGGGTGTTCACTTTGAAGTATAAGTTTGATGGAACTCTTGATAGATACAAGGTCCGATTGGTTGCTAAAGGGTTTACTCAAACATATGGAATTGACTACTCATAAACTTTCTCATCTGAAGCAAAGCTGAACACAGTACGCACCCTTCTTTTAGTAGCGGTTAATAAAGTCTGGCCTCTCCACCAACATGATGTGAAAATGCATTCCTAAATGGTAAGTTAGTGGAAGATGTCTATATGAATTCACTTCCTGGGTTTGAAGCTCAATTTGATCATCATGACTAAGAAAGTCCCCGTATGGTTTGAAACAATCTCCAAGAGCCTGGTTTGATAGGTTCACCCCTTTTGTTAAGTCCCATGGTTTTGCTCAGGGGCATTCTAATCACAACTTGTTCACAAAGAAATAAGTATCAGGGAAAATAGCTATTTTAATTGTTTATGTAGATGATATCGTTCTATCAGGTGATGATACTACTAAGATTACCAGGCTAAAAAAGAAAATGGCTGATGAATTTGAGATTAAGAATCTAGGAAGCTTAAGATATTTCCTTAGGATGGAAGTGGCGAGTCCAAGAGAGGGGATTTCTGTTTCTCAACGAAAGTACACACTCGATTTGTTGAGGGAGACAGGGATGATTAGATGTAAACCTATTGATATCCCTATTGAATTCAATGCTAAGTTGGGAGATTCTATTGACGGAGTTCCTGTTAATAAGGAGAGATACCAACGTCTAGTAGAAAAATTGATTTACTTATCTCATACTAGATTGGATGTTTTCTATGTTATTAGTGTAGTTAGTCAGTTTATGCATGTTGGGTTGTATGTCCTAAAACTAGTAGTTTGTAGAGTTAAAACATTTTCTATTATCAATAAAGAAGTTATTGAACATTTCTTCAATAAAGTTGTTATTGAATTTGTAAATTACACTTGTAAAGACTAAATCCAATAAACTAAGATCTATGACTATTATATGAATATTTGAAACTTTATGTGGAGATAAAAGTGGACCGGGTTCGAGTAAATAGTCAAAATGATCTATAATATACGAGTAAGGTTGGGTGCCTTATTCTGGTAACACTATTGGATGCGACTCACTATGTAGTTGTTACAATTTGTTGTAAGATGCTACAAACGAAATGATCCTGATTCGTTCATGTATTGACATGAGGAGTGAGGGCCCCCTATGCAATGAGTTTGCGTAAGATCAAACCAAGAAATAAGTCACTCTTACTTGATAACGTTGTTTATTGTTTAAGACTGACTATTTCGCTTAGATGGCCTAGGTAACTCGATCTTAATCTTGAGCTAACTATGAACTCCTGCTTATTCGGGATTATCCTTTGATCTGCATAGGTGAGAGTAGTCCAACATCACTGCTCAATGTTGGGTTTTATGTCCTAAAACTCGTGGTATGTAAACAATGGAACTTCTTCTGATAATTCAATAAAGGTGTTATTGAATAGATTTATTGCTTGAATGAAATCCAATAAACTTAAAAGTCCCTTGACTATTGGATGAGTATTTGAACTTTATGTGGAGACATAGAGGTGGATCAGGGTTGAGTAAATAGTCAAAATGATCTATAGTATATGGATAAGGTTGGGTACCTTATTCTGGTAACACTATTGGATACGACCTGCTCTGTAGTTGTTACAAGGAGTTGTAAAGTGCTACAAACAAAGTGATCCTAATTCGTTCATGTTGGACATGAGGAGTGGGGGTGTCCTTGTGCAAAAGAATTTATACAAGATCGGACCACAAAATGAATCACTCTTATTTTATAACATTGTTTACTGTTTAAGACTAACTATTTCAAAGCGATGACCTAGGTAACTTGACTTTAATCCTGAGCTAACTATGAACTCCTGTTTATTCGGGATTGCCCTTAGATTTGCGTAGGTGAGGGTAGCTCAACAACACCGACTCAATATGACTTCCATTTCAGGGGTAAGATTGGATAGATAGCTGGGGACATAGGGTGCAAGAGGGAATTCACTCCTACCTCTTTAGGGATAGTAGAGAGGTTGTTCCCTTAAGTGCTGATTTTGGGGCTTGAACAAGAGATCTCGCCTCTTATTTGGCATGAGAGGGACTCGATTTTGTGATTGAATCACAAAACAATTGTTCATTAGGGGATCAATGGGGATTAAGGAACAAGAGGTAATTTCGGGGGTAAAATAGAGATTTTACCCAACCGTTATTGCGAACAACCTGTGAAGGGTTAACTTACTAATCATGGTTATATCAAGTGGATATAATATATCTATAGTGGGGAGTTCAACTATGAGCTTTAGTGGAGTGACCCATTAGTTAACGAATGGGGGTTAGATCGGTCTAATGAGTTTAGTCGATTAATCTCGGATTGTTGGAGCCCATGATCTGTAGGTCCATAAGGTCCTCCTACTAGCTCGGAAATGGATTAGCTCTAGAGTAGCGTGATAAGTTAATTTGAAACGTTCAAATTAGAATCAAACGAAATTGGAGAAAATATATTTAAATATGATTTAAATATATGAAGATGATTCTGTGTAAAAATTAATTTAATATTGGATATTAAATTAATTAGAATTATTTAAATTGTTTAAATAATTATTTATTAATTTTATTAGAAAATTAATTTTTGAAATTAATTTGAAAAATTAATAAATTTTGATTTTAGAAATAAAATATCTTTTTAAAATCAAAATGGATTTTGGAAATTGAAAATTACACAAAAACTTAAAAAAATGGGTTTTTCAATTCATCTTCAACTAGCTTATAAAGAACCCACCACCTCCTCCTTTGCTTTACTCCAAGCATAAGCTGCATCCCATGCAACACATCTCTTTGCATGATAGTCTTCAATATATTGAAAAGATTGGAGTGAAGAAAGGCTAAAGAACTGACTGAATTTTTGCTAAAAAATTCGGATGAAAAAGGTGTTCTTCAATGGGTTCTGTTCAATGAGTTTTCTCCATATTTCCTTTGATTCCAGCTTATTTTGAGTCCCACAACTCAATCTAGAGAACCAAGAGGATAGTAGGGAAGATCTTGTGGTGATCTACATAAGGATTCAGAGGATTGTGCAGTTAGAAATGGAGATTTTGTTGGTTCGGCCAAGGTATGTTCATGAAACCCATTATATTCTATTTTTACCATGTTTCTTTTCAACCAAAATTAATGAATTAGAATACTTATGGATCTTGATTTCTTCCACTGTGTGTTGGTGTAGATCTAACACTCAATAAGTCTCCCATTTTGGGGATAAAATCAGATAGATAGCTGGGGACATAATTCTGCAAAATGGAATTCATACCTACTCAATTTAGGGATAGAAGGAAAGTTGTTCTCTTAAGTGCTGAATCCAGGTCTTGAACAAGGGGCACCTCCCTCTCATTAGCCCGAGAAGGATCCGGTTTAGTGATTCGATCATAAACTGATTGTTCATTAGATGATTAGTGGAACTTAAGAAGCAATACATAATTTTGGGGGTAAAACAACATTTGACCCAGACATTATTACGAACAACTTGTGAAGGGTCGACTTACTGATTATGGTTAATCAAGTGGACACAAATATATCTACATAGAGGAGAGTGCAACTATCGAGTTATAGTGGTGTGACTGGATAGTTAACGAATATTGATTAATTCGGTCTAAAGAGTTTTAAACAATTAATCTCAAATCCTTGGAGCTCATTATCTGTAGGGCCATAAAGTCCCTCTACTAGCTCGTAAAACATGAATACTTTGAATTAGTTAATTGAACGGATTTGGAATAATATCAGTTTGAAGTGTTCAAATTGAATTTAGGGTTTGAATTTGAATAGTTCAAATTCAAATTAGGGTTAATATAATTATATTTGATATATTAATTAACGTTTAATTTATCGAAATTAAACGAAATTGGAGAGTTTATAATATTTAAATATTAATTACATGAATAGGATTCATGTTTAAAATTAGGTGCGTGATTAATTTAATATTTGATATTAAATTATTATTTAATTAAATAAATTTGTTTAATTAATTAAAATCAAACTAATTTTCAAATATAATTCAATCTGAGAAATTGAATTCTGAAATTTTAATTAATTATTGAATTAATTGAAATTAACTTTCAAGTTGTATTTGAAAATTAGAATTTTCCATTTAGTGGAAAAATCCAATTTTTCACCACTAAGTAGGAAGAACTCTACAATTCACACATCTATCCCACTCAATCTTCAAGTTGGAGGTGTCTTTGACTGAATTCAATCATGCCTGCATGTAGTTGAAGAATTAAAACACTCCAATTTGACAGAATTAAGGGCTGAAGTTGCTAGAAAATTTTGTTCCTGCCGAGTTCTTCTTCCTCATCTAAAACCCATTCTATTTCCTTCACAAATTCACTCCATTTGTGAGTTCCACCACTCAAATTCAAGGTTAAGAATAGTAGAGAAGATCTCTTGGTGGTTCACTGAAGATTTGGAGTTGAGGATTCGTGAGGAACAACTTGCATTGGAGGATCTTCAAAGGTATTTGTTGACACCTTCTTAATTACTGAACATGCTTATTTTGATGTCAAAATTATGGAATTGTAATGCTTAATGATCCTGTTTTCTTTCGCTATCTGTTTCATTATTCCAGAAATGCATGTACCTTACGAGAAACATATGGAGGCTATAAATCAGATTATGAGATACTGAAGTTCAGGAATCCAACGAGAGATGCATTGAGGCTTACACTAACTCTGATTGGGCAGGATCTGTTACAGCCAGAAAATCGACTTCAGGTTACTATACCTTTGTGTGGGGTAATCTTGTTACTTGGAGAGGTAAGAAGAAATGTGTGGTTGCTAGAAGCAGTGCTGAAACTGAATATAGAGCTATGGGTGTGGAAATATGTGAAAAGATATGGTTGAGCAAAGTTTTGTCAGATCTTTCTCAAGATAGTGATACTTCTATGAAACTCTATTGTGATAACAAGGCAGCTATAAGTATAGCCAACAACCCCGTGCAACATGATAGAACAAAGCATGTGGAGATCAATAGACGTTTCATCAAAGAAAAACTGGACAGTGACAGTATTTGTATTCCTTACATCCCTTCTAATCAACAAGTTGCTAACATTCTCACTAAAGGATTACTCAGACAAAGCTTTGATGCTTGTATTAGCAAGTTGGGTCTTATTGACATCTACACCCCGACTTGAGGGGGAGTGTTGAAAATAAGGGGTTGTAATGTATCAGCCCTAAGGGCGTTTTAGTCTTTTTACATTGCCCTATTTTCTCCTTTTTTGTATTAGGGTTTTATACTGCCTATTTATATCTTGGGTCTTTGATGAGGTAGGTTAAATAATAATAAAAAGAGAGCTCTTCTACCGTGGTTTTTCCTCCTTGTTTTAAGGTTTTCCACGTAAAACTTTATGTCATTTTCTTTTTTTTTTTTCAATAATATCACATATAATTAATTTCCTCAATTAATTTGAACAATTCAAACTAATCCAAAATTGATTCTCATTTAATCCTTGTTGAGCTACAGAGGGGACCTCATGGATCTGTAGATTGAAGTTCCAATGGTACTTAAATAATTAATTAAATCCTTTTAATTAATTTATTCAACGTCCATTAACTATTGTGCTCTCCACTAAAGACCGACAGCTGCACTCTTTGCACTAAAGATATATTTCTGTGTCCATTGAATATAACCAGTCAACAGTGTGATGACTCTTCACAAATTGCTCGTAAGTACAACTAGACCAAAATGACCATTTAGCCCCTGTAGTTACATTTAACTTCTTAAGTACCACCGATCCCTTCAATGAACAATAAATCATAGTCCAACTATCTTCTCAGGCTAAGAGAAGGTGTGGTGCCACATTGTTCAAGACCCAAAATTAGCCTTTAGGGGAGTAATTTATCTACTTACCTTGATGTTGGGGAAGGAGTGAATTCTGTCTTGTGTATCTGTCTTCTCAACTCCCCAATCAGACGAATCCTCAAAATTGTAGGCTTGTTGAGTTGGCGATCTGGCTACTCTCACCATACAAATCAAAAGATCGCTTTCATAGGCAGGAGTTCATAACTCACTCAAGATTGAAGTCATGTCACCTATAGTCATTCTGGTGAAATCTAAGTCTCTATTATGAGCTACGTTATATAATGAGACTAATCAATTCGTGGTCCGGTCTTATACAAACTCTTTTGTATAAAATACCCCCGCTCACATATTTCCACATGAATGATTAGAATTAGATCATTTGTAGTACTTTGCAACAATTGTAATATCTACAAAATAGGTTGTACTCGTAGTGTCACAAAGATAAGGTATCTAGCCTTATCCATCTACTACAAGCCATTTAGGTTATCACTTAAACATGATCCACCAATATGTCTCTACATACATGTTTAAGCTACAGAAGATAACATTCGATGTTAGTTTATTAGTTTGTGGTTTAATGCTACTAAATGTCAAATAAAATATCTCATATTTTATTAAATAAATAGAATATTTGTACAATACAATTACAAACTATAGAATCCTACAAGATTTAGGGCATCAACCTCATCAAGTAAACCTACATCATTCCCAATGAGTAGGATATCATCCACATACAATACAACAAAAGCTACTGAACTGTTTACGATTTTCTTGTAAACACAAGGTTTATCAACATTCCAATTAAAGCCATAAGATTTGATTGCAGTATCAAATTTTATATTCCAAGATCGAGATGCATGTTTCAATCCATAAATGGATCGATTAAGCTTGCAAACTTTTTTGCTCTTTACCTTTCTCAATGAATTCTCTTGATTAATTCACGTAGATGCTCTCTTCAAGATTACCATTAAAAAAGGCAGTCTTTACGGCCATTTGCCAAGTCTCATAGTCATAATATGTGG
Organism: Benincasa hispida; assembly: GCF_009727055.1. NCBI lineage: Eukaryota > Viridiplantae > Streptophyta > Magnoliopsida > Cucurbitales > Cucurbitaceae > Benincasa > Benincasa hispida. The sequence goes on along the minus strand of NC_052350.1, from coordinate 23,455,383 downwards.
CAATGGATAGGAGAATCCGAATAGACTTTAGCATGACAATAGGTGAGAAAGTTTCTTCATAGTCCACTCCCTCAACCTGGGTATAACTCTTTGCCACTAGTCTAGTTTTAAAGGTCTGTACCTTTTCATTTACACCATTTTTTCTCTTGTAGATCTATTTACAACCTATAGATTTTATCCCATCAGGTTGATCTACAAGATCCAAGATAGAATTGAAGTACATAGACTTCATTTCTTGATTCATGGTTTTAATCCATTCATCCTTGTCAACATCTTCCATTGCTTGCTTGTAAGACAATAGATCCTCAACCCTATCATCAGATATGATGTCTTTGTCACAACCTGCCCCGAGCCCGCCTCTTGAGCCTGAGGAGAGGCGTGAGGGACTGCAAATACCACCCCTTTTATGATACCTACTGCCCATCTATACCTTACTACACTAAGTAAACTTTAAGTCAAGGAGATAAACAACAATTGATTGAGTAGGCCCATTTTATTAGAACAATGTAATGTTTATACAACTCCAAGACTTAACTATAAAGTTTACAACAAAAACTCTAAAATCCCAGAAGTATGACTGGGCTGTGGCAGACCTTGACCTTAGCAGCACCCTGGAACTTCTCACCTTTCGCTACCTAGGAAGAAAAAACATGAAAGAAAAAGGATAAGCTTCACAAAATCCAGTGAGTGGTAAGTAACTTCTAGAGTCTATTTCAACTCATAAAACAAGCATATCATATATATGAGGTTAGTACTCAAACCTTAGCCTTGAATGAGTCTGATCTGAACTCTATCTACACACATGGTAAATAGTTAAACTGATAATTTATAAATGCTTACTCTCTTGCGTTCCTCTTTGTTCCTTATGTACATATAGCTCCTCATTTATGGGCTCAGAAGCTAGGCCTGCCAGCCCTTTGACCATTCCATACGAGGTTCCTCCCACAGGCTTAGGAACTAGACCTCTCAGTCCCCTGACCACCCCGTGAGGTTCCACTCGGGGCTCAGAAACTAGGTCTATTGACCCCCTGACCATCCCGATCGAATAATCTTCTACTTATGCTAATTTACTCATTCATAACATAAGTACATACATATACTCTAAAAGATATGCTTAAGACTTAAAAGAAAGTACCACTCACCTTGGTAAGGTAGGAATCTTCCTCTCTAGAAGTTCCTTAGTCTTCTCAGGCTCCCTTTTGGACCCTAAATTCCAGATTCAACTTAAAACTTAAATTACTCATAGTTCTAAGTCTTATTTCGAGATACTTACTTCAACAAAAATGTTCTAAAACGTCTCAAGAAGATTACCTTAAAACCGTAGCTTATAAATACCTTAAAACCGTAGCTTATAAATTCTCGTTTTTTGGCCGAAATCTTCAAAATATCAAGACTACCCCAAGCTTATCCGACAGCTCGACCCTTTGGTCTTTTCCTCACTCTCCAGCCCGATTCCTTGTTGCTTCTTCTCCAAAATCCCTACCTGAAAACTAGACTCTCAGAGCTTTTAGGTGACTTTGAAATCACTCTAAACTCACGAGTATTCTAGGAGAAATCCTCGTCCCAATTTAATTCTACTTCCAGATTTCACCGTCCGACAGCATCTCTTCATCTTGGAACTTTATGACCGACGCATACCCTTCATGATCAACGCTTGGTCTCCTTCAAATCTACATTATAACATTCTTTCTACGTTCTTTGAAGAGGATTTGGCTTGTGAATGGAAGATACATCTTGTAGAGGTATTTATAGGTTAAAGGAAATGATCATTCTCATCTCTTAAGTCTACCAATGCATGACACCTCCTACTCTTGAAGTGTTTGCACCATGCTTTGCCACCACCTACTTCCATGCCATTCACCTACTCTCATACCACACACCTACTTGAGTTGTCTTCCTCATGCATAAGACTTCCTTTGAAAGAAACTTTATTTTTCCAGATCCTACTAACTCAAGTTCAACCTTCTTTCGGTATAGCTATTTGTCTAGATGAGCTCATCAGCCTTTCGTAACACAAGCCTCAGCATCGCTCCATCGTTTAATGAATCTCTCGCTGTAATCATCTAGTGCCTATGTCCATCGTTTAGTACTAACGCCCCATCGTGTAGCTCAATCGTTTAGTAAACATCTCGCTCTCAACGATATCGCACATAGCCGCTGCCCCTATCATTTAGCTCCATTGTATAGCGCTGATGCCTTATCGTTTAACGTATCCGCTCATCGCATAGCGTTATTGCCCAGGGTCTACGTATATCGAGCAACGCCCATCATCTAGCATTTGGCCTATCGTGTAGCCATCGTGTAGTCTATCACCCAATGCCCGCGCAACGTCTAGCGTCTAAGCTCATCGTCTATCGCCCGCCCAACGCTTAATGCTATCGTGTAGTGCATCTCATAGTGCTATTGTTTAGCTTCCTCGTTTATTGTCTAGCGCTTACACTGGTCGTGTAGTGCTTAACGTCTATCCTATAGCTCGATCGTGTAGCGCATCTCTTCACATCACTTAGCACCGCGTGCAGTAAAACGACCGACTAGCGCATCGCTCAGTGCCGCCCAAAGCTATATGATCGTCTGCCTAGCGCCTTGTGCTCAACATCTCGCTCTCTCTGCTCTCGCTCACGCAGCCTCAATGCATGAGCAACTCTTGGTAACACCTCTTGCCAATGCTTCGGCCAGCACGCGTCCAACCTTACAAACGCATGGTTGCCTTTGGCTTAATATCTTTTAAACCTCTACTAACTCAGCCTCATCTCATGCGTTAACACCAAACACATGGTTCCTTTTGACTTTATACTTAGCCAAATTCCACTATTAAAGGCTTACCTCCAAACTACTCAAGGAAAATCTATTCAATACTTAGAAATTTCCTTCTCTTCAACATAGAATTTAACTTTCACTTAGTTAATTCCCTTAATCACCTGCTTAAGTAGGGAAATTAAGATCTAGGTTTCACAGTCTTGGGCTTCTGTTAAACACATGTAGCAAATAGGTGGTTTCATAACCCTCCCACTACATCGAGGCAATCTCAACTCTTGAGATGGATATGCTTGATTAGATGAATCAACACCAACAACTCTTGTTGATGTACTAGCCACTTCAACAACCTTTCTTGAAGTCTCAATAGTTTTATTAGAAATTTCACTTAATACTATTTTAGTTTGTGGTTTGTGGTCCCTCATGTGGTCTTCTTCCAAAAATGAGCATTTATCGATAAAGATACTTTATTATTTTTAGGATCAAAGAGGTACCCACCTCACGTTTCCTTGGGGTAGCCTACAAATAGACATATTCTCAAATAAGGTTCCAACTATTTGAGATTTATCATTAGCACATGTCGGGCATCCCCAAATTTTGAAGTGGTGTAAACTATCTTTACGACCTCTTCATAGCTCAAAAAATGTTTCAAAAACATTTTTTGACGAAAGTTTGTTCAAAATATAAACTGCAATCTCTACTGCATATCCTCAAAATGAGTTAAGAAGTTGAGCATAACTTATCATATACTGAACCATGTCCAACAAAGTTCTAGTTCTCGTTTTTGATACACCATTCTGCTGAGGTGTACAAGGGACTAAGAGTTGGGGCATTATTCCATGTTCTATCATATAATCCTAAAACCTTAGATCTATATACTCTCCACCACGTTCAGACCAAAGTATTTTTTTTATCTTTTTACCTAACAAGTTTTCAACCTCAATTTTATACTCTTTGAACTTTTCAAGAGCTTCAGACTTATGTCGTATTAGGTAAGATACCCATATCTTATATAATAATCTATGAAAGAGATGGAATATTCAAACCCTCCTCTTGCTTTTACATTCATTGGACCATAAGGATCTGAATGTATAAGCTCCAAGGTCTCCTAGACTTTATAATATTTTCCACTAAAAGGTCGTTTTGTCATTTTGTCTTTAAGGCATGACTCACATACAGGTAAAGACTTTTCTTCTAAACCATTTAGAAGTTCACTTTTAACCAATATCTCAATTCTATTGAGAATGTGACCTAACCTTAGATGCCAGAGGTGGACATTTTCTTTAGAAGAAATCTGTCTCTTAGTAGTTATTTCCATTCTGAACATTTCAGTATTTAGAACAACCTTAGTACGTACAAGTTACTTTCCATTGAAACAAAGCCTAACTCCATTTCATTCTTAAAAATAACATTTTATTTTCAGAGAAGGAAAGAGAATACTTTTGCTTGATCAAACAAGAAATAGAAATTAAATTCCTTTTAATATTAGGAACAACATATACATTATCTAATAACATATATTGTTTATTGTTCAAAATAACTTGAGTCTACCTACGACAACTGCTCCAGTACCAACTCGAAGAGTCATCTCTTTATCTTCCAATTGTCTCTAGAAATTAATTCCCTAAGAAGAAGAACAAACGTAGTTAGTGGCCCTTGAATCAATTATTCAGGCAGAATCATCATTCTCTACTAAACATATTTCAAAGAAAAGCAAATCAGATTTAATGTCATTGGATTTTTTCTTTTATTGAGAGTAGTGGGATCGACTTCAAACCTCTTACTATAAACTCCAAGTTTTATCTCAGAGGTCGAACCACTTTGATAAACTTCACGAGAGTTGGCAACACTTGCCTCCCCTATTAATCCTTTGACATTCAATAAGGACTGGAGTTCATTTAGAGAGTTGACATTATTGGCTTCCTCAAAATCAACCCCATCTGGCTTGAATTGTGAGAACTCTCGCTCAAACAATTCTTGCAATGATTACATGATCTGAAGTGCAGTGACTATGCTCTCATATATTTTGGCTAAGATATCAGGTATGCTCGCCAAAATGTAAACTCGAGCCTTAGTATTAGCCTTTGTCCACCTTTCATATGCATCACGAACATTTTGTGTTGCATCATGGGTTGGGACTGGAGGACATTCCTCAATTAAGACGGAATTAAGGTCATCAACCACGAAAATAGTTTCAAGCATATTTTTCCATGTTGTATATTTAACTTTGGTCAAATTTATAAAGGCTAACATTGAAAGAATTGTACTTGACATATTGCTGAAATAAAAAAATTGATCTACATTAGGTTTTAGCATAACTCTTATAAATCCAATCAAGTTTAGCAAAATTTTAATGAACCCCATTTTACATCTAATTTTGCAATAATGCTTTAGTGACATAGGATAAAAGCCAACAAAGGGTGGTCAGGCACTCCTTCACTGACCTGAGACCCTCTCAACTAATCATTATACCAGAATAACTCTTATTTTTATAATAATTAATCACCATTGATTTGGTCGATAAATCATTAACATGCTTAACAATTTCCTGTAAGTGTGACCCACCATTTTAGACCCTAGAATTTTGCCCTAATGAACCAATCGAAGGGAAAAACCAACTGGGGTAAAAACTAAAGCAATCATATATATTTCTAGAGTTTGCCCTAATATTGACCTAATACACAAATCATCCAAAGGGAGACACTTCGAAGGCGACTCAAGGCCATGCAAGAAGATCTCACAATGCAAATCAGCGAAGGAGACCGTAGGACATATTGACACACATTCTTCTCTCACTTATTATAAATACTTTCTCCATTCACCTTTATATTGACCCATGTAAACACCATCTGAAGCATGAGGCTCTCGGGGCACTTCAAGACCAAGCATGAGTCTCACGGTGTGAATTGTAAGGGAGAACGTGAGTGAAAAAATGACATATCATATACATCTTATACATCTTTTTTCTCCCACTAAATATTTTAAAACCTAGGGTTTATTACTTAGGTAAATCTAGCTAATAAATTTATCTAAGTGTATTGTTAAATTGGCCCAATATAACACTTATATTGGATAGTTTAACTGTTGGGATTGATGTTCTAAATCTTGTGGGTCCTATAGTTTGTAATTGAAATGTATAAACAATTTATTTATTTAATAAAATATGAGATGTTTTATTCGACATTTAATAGCATTAAACCCACAAACCAATAACCTAATATCCAAGGTTATCTTCTATAGCTTAAACATGTATGTAGTGATATACAGGTGGATCAAGTTTAAGTAATAACCTAAATGGTCTATAGTAGTGGATAAGGCTGGGTACCTTATCCTGGTGACACTACGAATATGACCCCCTCTGTAAACTGCTACAAATGATTTGATCATGATCATTCTTGTGGAGATATGTGAGCGTGGATATACTATAAAAGGAGTTTGTATAAGACCAGACTACGCAATGACTATTCTTATTATATAACACCGTTAATAATAGAGATTTACATTTCATAAGGATGACCATAGGTGACATGACCTGAATCTTGAGTGAGTTATGAACTCTTGCCAGTGAAGGCGATCATTTGATTTGAATGGGTGAGAGTGGACAGATTATCAACTCAATAAGCCTACCATTTTGGGGATTCTTCTGATTAGGGAGCTGGGAACACAACTACATAAGACGGAATTCACTTCATCCTAACGTTTAAGTAAATAGATAAATTGCTCCCTTAAGGGCTAAGTTAAGGCCCGAACAATGTGTCACCACACCTCTTCTTGGCCCGAGAGAGACCTAGTCATAGTTGGATTATGATTTATTATTTATTAGAGGGATTAGTAGTATTTAAGGAGTTAGATGTAACTAAAGAGGCAAAAGAGTAATTTTGGCCTAGCTGTACTTATGAGTAATTTGTGAAGGGTCATCACACTGTTGACTAGTTATATCCCATGGACATAGAAATATATCTGTAGTACAAAGAGTGCAGCTGTCAGTCTTTAGTGAAGTGGTCGACAGTTAATGGATGTTGAATAATTTAATTAAAGAAGTTTAATTAATTATTCAAGTACCATTGGAGCTTCAATCTATCGGTCCATAAGGTCCCCTCCATAGCTCAACAAGGATTATTGAGAATCAATTTTGGATTAATTTGAATTGTTTAAATTAATTAAGGGAATTAATTGTATGTGATATAATTAATTTAACTTAATTATATATGATATAATTAATATAATGTACTTGGTACATTATAATATAAAGTTTATTTTGAGAAGAAATGCATAATTGAATATGATAAAAAAATTATATGGATGAAATTCATATAATTAAATTTAGTATAAATGTAATTTAATATTAAATACTATGCACATATGAGAGAAATAAAAACTGTAGGTTATATTATATTTGATATAATATAAAAACTATAGGTTATGTGTTATATACGATATAACATGTGGTTTAATATATATATATATACATATATTATGATGAATTAGTTATCATATAAATATATATTATATTTGTTTAAAATTAAATTTTGAATTTAATTTTTGGGGGAGTTATAACTCCCTCTCCTCTTTTCACTCGTTTGACAGACGTGCTGGTGGATAGTTTGAGGGTAGAATTATTTTGATCGTCTTCTTCTTCACAGAGAAGATAGGTGTGGGTGAATCTACTTTTCCCCTAGGAAAATTCTCTCTTAAAATTGCAATCCCTCTTCCTAAAATTTGTAGAGCCCACACACTCCTAATATTCTCACCCTACCCTAAGGAGAATACAGAGGAAACAATTGTGGTGGTGTTCTCTTAATCAGTTCTTGGTTTGAGGGTTTGAGATTGTTCAGGAGGAGAGAAATTTTGTGAAGCTTGTAAATTCTTCAAGGGTAAGTCTTTCTTGAAACCCTAATTTCTTTTTCCCCTCTCAAGCATATTGTAAAATTTCCTTAATTTGCATAATTACGTTATGTAAAATTTGTTATGTGAAAATTAAAATTGGGAACGATCCTCGTTTCTATAATTGAACTTCACCGTTCCTTCATTAACAATATATGATTTTCGTTTATTAAACACTTTAATAAACCTAATCATGTATTGCATGCTTATAAAATATTTGTCTAATTCACCTTCCAGGTCGATTCCTAGGTAGGGGTGTTCCGTTTTTGTCAGCTTGAATACCTCAGCTTTAGATAGAACCTTCCTTAGATAAAGATCCTTTGTAGGCAATGATTTTATAAATTTAATTTTTTATTAATCCAATTTAATCCTATTAAAAAGGAAAAAAAATTAAAATTAACTTATTTTTAGAAATATTTTAACATAGGTCTAGGTGAAATTAATTTTAAACTATTTAAAATTAATTTCAACATATGTTCGCATGGAATTCTTGATTATAGATTTTAAGTCTAATTCATTACACTTATAACACTTATAAAATTAATAAAATAATTAAAACCTAATCACGCATCTAGATGACATTAAACAAATATAATATTTACAATTTATAAGTAATGTCAGGCTTCATGCAATTCCATTTTCATTGTGTAATATAACACTTATATTATAAACTAATGAAAACAAATAACACATCCACCATATGATATAACACTTATACTACAAACTATATAGTATAACGTTTATATAAAAGTATGATGCATGAACATGTTACTATGCATGCAATCATATAATATAATATTTATATTTAATATAATGCATGAGCATGCTTAATATATCATGCAACTATATAATATAACACTTATATTAAAAAAATGATGCATGTTATTATGTTTATACTATAGTGAGATTTTAAGCTCTATGGTATACAATATGTAATATATTAAATTAAACCATACATCACGTGTATAAATTAATAAACAACAACAGTGGACAAAAAATTGGCATTCTTATGCAACTAATTAAATTAATATAACTCTTATATTAATTTAATTAATTAAAAATAATTAAATTACAATATAAGTAAAATAAAACAAAAAAATCGCTTTAGCCTCCCTACGACCTTCAACTACCTGGGACACATGCAAGGAACTGTCAGAGCGTAACGACGCTCGTCGGTAGCGTAGTTACGTTGGTCTCTAACTTGCCACAACGTAATGTTACCCTTAAGACAAAGTAATAACGCTGATCATTTTGTGTAATAGTGTAAAGGATAGCATGATTACGCTGCCCGTTACGCTCTAATACATAAGCAAAATTCTGCTTCGATCAAAGGTTGAAATTGCTCCAATTTGCACCGTTCTCCTTAGCAACTCTTGTATCATGATCGATACATACTTACAGATTGAATAGCAGTAATTTAAATGCCCAAGACACTGAGCATTTACAACTTTAAACACTTTAAAGCAGTAAAGCTAATGCCAATTTTTGAAACATCCAAATGCAAACCATTCACAATACAGTGAAGAACACCACCACTTCTTTGCATTTTAAGTTACAAAATGTAATTCAGAGATATGGTTTAACTCTGAAACCAATTGAAAGGAATCGAATTCCCACGTTGGAAGCAAACGATCACCTTGTGTCTAAGAATTCGTTTCGTAAACTTAATGAAAAATAGAGAAATATAGAGAACTAAGAGGATAAACAACATAAACTTCTAAGCATGCTTTTCTACGAATTATATACAGAGAAGAAAGGAAAATTGAGAACATACTCTTGAAGAACTTTTCTTCATGAGTTTCTCCTCAGTGATCACAATCTCTTCTGCTCAGTTCGAACACCTCAAGCACGGATGCAGCCACAATCATTCTTAAACACCACCACAAGAAGTCTTCCTTGCTATCCTCAAGGAGAGAATCAAAGGTGGAGTGTGTGGGATTGCGTATGATTTTGATAAGGGAAGAGGGGAGAAATCTTAAGAGAAAGGTGAAGGATAGGTAAAGATCCACAGCAGAAGGGCATCGTCCTAATTTTACAATTTTCACAAAATCACAAATTTACAAAACAAGAAAAACATTTATGCATTAATTAGGAAAATTACAGCATGCTAATTGAGGAGGAATTAGGAGGGAAGAACTAAAACTTACCCTTAAAGCCAAAAGGTCTTCATATAATTCTTTTTTGGTCACAAACTCTTTATTTGGAAGTCGGCCTCCAAAATTGAAATCCCAAATGACCACCACCGCAATTGAACCTCCTATATTTTCCTTAGGGATTGAGAATTAGCATGAGGTATGGACTCTGTTAAGATCTTTGGGAAAGGGGAAAGAAATTTGAGAGAGAGAAGAAAACCTAATTTTTCTGTGTTCTGGGAGTTTATTTTGAGAAAAACACAGAGAGTATTTTATCTATTCCAAAACTCATGGAAGAAGAGAATGTCACATAACTTCCCACCACACACGCTTTTCTAAGTGTAAATTAAGGGGAAGGAAGTTTTAACTCCCTCCCTTTAATTGTTAATAAATTAAAATTAATTTAATTTAATAAATATATATATATATATAACTATATATTATATCAAATACAACACATAACCTATAGTCATTATATTGTATCAAATACAATATAACCTATAGTTTTATTACTCTCAATAATATATGGTATTTAGTATAAATCACATTTATACTAAATTTTGTTCTATGAATCTCATCCATATAATTAATATTTGAATCATATTCAAATATTTAATTCCTCTTAAAATAAGCTTTATGTTATAAAGTATCGAATACATTATATTACTTGTATCACATACAATTACTTTAATTAATTATATTATAATATAATTAATTTGAACAATTAATTTGAACAATTCAAATTAATCTAAAATTAATTCTCAATAATCTCTGTTGAGCTACAACCTGTAGATTGAAGCTCCAATGACACTTGAATAAATAATTAAAATTTTTAATTATATTACCTAATATTCATTAACTGTCGATCACTTCACTATAGACCGATAGCTACACTCTTCGCACTACAGATATATTTCTATGTTTATTGGATATAACCAGTCCACAGTGCGATGACTTTTCACAAATTGCTCGTAAGTATAGTTGGGCCAAAATTATCGTTTTTCCCCTATAATTACATCTAACTCCTTAAGTATCACTGATCCCTCTAATGAACAATAAGTCATAGTCCAACTATGACCAAATCCCTCTCGGGTCAAGAGAGGGTGTGGCCACATTGTTCAAGCCCCGAAATCAACCCTTGGCAACATTAAGGAATGAGTGAATTTCTTTTTGTGTAGCTGTATTCCCAGCTCCCCAATCAGAAGAATCCCCAAAATGGTAGGTATATTAAATCGGCGATCTAGCCACGCTCACCCATAAAAATCAAATGACCGCCTTCATAGGTAGGAGTTCACAACTCACTTAGGAATCCGATGGAGTAAATATGCATAATGCGGAATCTAATAGAATCATTAAGCACTCTAATTACATTTAATTTGAGTATAAAGCATGCTGAAAAACAGATTTTTAACAAAAAGGGTTTCAACTTGAATACCTTTGACGATTTCCTCTTAATCCTTTATTATCTCCACGAATTAGATCTTCAAATCTCCAGTAGACCACCATGAGAATCTTCTCTACTATTCTTAGCCTTGGATTTGAGTGGTGGAACTCTGAATTGAAAGGGATTGAAATGGGTTTTGAGGGAGCTAGAGAGAAAAATGGTTTTTTTGCAAAAATATCACAAATTTCAGCTTGCATGCCATTCAATACTCTAAAAATGGAGTATCTAATGAGTTGATTCATGCAAGCACTTACCAATTCAGCTAATTACACTTCAATCAACACTTAGATAATGGACAAGGTGTTAAAATGTGGATTAATCCACTAATATTTAGTGAATTTGGGGTAAATCCACTTACACATTTTAAAAAACAATTTTAATTTGATTTTCAATCTAATTAATTTTACTTTAAAATTAAATTAGATAAAATCTAGAATTCAATTATGAAATTGAATTTTATAAATTAAAAAATATTTTATTTAAATAATTAATTCATTAAACATAATTAATTAATTAATTAATAATTTAATATTAAGTAATTAATAAAACACTTAATTCAAACATGAATCCTGTTCATTTAATCAATATTTAAATATTTTGAACTCTCCATTACATTTAATTACGAAAAAACAAGCATTTAATTATATCAAATATAAATATCCAAACCTTAAGTTGAAATTGAACATTTCAAATTCAAACCTAAGTTGAAATTTGAACATTTCAATTTCACTCAATCTTCTAACCCAAGGTTTAATCTTTTACAAGCTAGTAGATGAACTTTATGGACCTACAGATCATGTGAAACCCGAACCCCACTTTTCTTACTTAAATATATTTATTGATGAGATTAGTAAAATGAGGGGTTAAATATTTAAGTTAATGTGGAATTGTAGAAAAATGGGTAAAGAATAAGGAAATGAAGAAGGAAAAATGCTTAAGTATTGGAGACTTGGTTTAGAAGATTGAGTGAAATTGAAGTGTTCTTTTCTGTGTGATGATGAATGATGCACACATAAACAAGGTGACCGCATACTATTATATCCTATCTCTAGAGTGCATGCGATGCGTAATAGCAAATAGAACTTATGTCTAAATTTCTATCTCTTTCTTATGCGGTTCTAATCTGGCTTTCTTAAGCCTAGGTTCTAATCTTACTCTCTCAAGTCTAGATTCTTTCTTTAGACTACTCTCTCAAGTATCTCTAAAAGGTGAATGATGCATACATAAGACAAGATGATCGCATAAAGGGAAGATCTTAGGTCATGCTAGCTAAGTACTTCTCAACCCATTTGGAAAGTTAGCTACTCATGTGAAGTACGGAGAGATTGAACATAAGTTGAAATGAGATTTTCATTGTCTATAGATTAAATGCAGAATACAAAATAACAATAGAATGTAGAGATAAGAAGCCTGGTAGCTATGTCTTGCTTCCCGTGGCCTTTTACACTGTCTTTTCACTCCAACTCTGCCTAGAAGAATATCCTTGCTCTTGCAAGTGCTGGCCCTCTCTCCTTTTGTAGCACTTCCCGACAGTCTTTTGAGCTATCCAGGAATGATCTCTCGACGTCTTCTTCTCTTCGTCCGTCTCCGTCTTCTAAGTATAAGAATGAACAAACTAACGGCTATCTATATTCTATATATGGTGATATGGCTTGTTGACCCTTTTACAATGGTGGCCCCCGGTGTTTATAGAGCTCAAGGTGAAGAAACTTTTCTCTCTAATGATTACAATGATGGGCGGTTATTAAATCTCTTGCTCTGAGGCGCCGAATAATGGTCACCGAAAGTTGAGTGTACTTTGCTCTAGTGTGGCGTTAACAACTTGTCAACTAAATTCAGATTCGACTGTCATCAGCTTTTCGTCCCATCACGATTTATTATGCTTTCACCTTGATACGTCGTCTTTATGCGGCCACCTTCTTGAGCAACTTCTCACGACTGCATACGATAGTATGACTTTACGATTGCAATCTTTCAATGCGCATGGATGCCTAATTCCTTGGATCACAATTTCCTTTGTGGCAACACATTTTTCTTGCATAAAATAAGTAAATTAGCTACTTTTATGCGATGGGCGCATGCGATCGCAATTTTCTTAATTTTGCGTTTTTGGACATGATTTTGTATATTTTTACCGTCGCATTCTCTCATTGTTTTACTTATTTACACTGTAATAACGTGTATTTCTACCCGTTATCATACCCCCAAATTTAAAACAATGCTTGTCCTCAAGCATAAACTAAAGATTTCTTTAGAGAGTCATTCGCCTTTTCCCTACCTAGATTTCTCGAGGTGCCTTATTTAAATTTTATGAATCAAAATCTTCTTAATTTCTATCCTGGTCTTTTCCTAAAATATTTCTAATACTTAGGGACCGCAAGTTTAACCTTAAAAAAGACTGTACTTGTTTCCAGGACATCACATGATTTATTTCAAAACTTTTTCCAATCGGAATGTTTCCAAATGATTTTTATCCTTACGTGGTTTAGATATTCTTTTTATGATCTTGCGCTGATCCAAGTGCCTAGCCTTCGTTTTGGCTTGCCCCAACAGGTGTCATATGAGCATCCAACTACGAGCAAGGCGCTTTTTCTCAGTCTAAACTTATGCCCATTTTACTTGGTAGTGGAGTTGCAATCACTTGATTACGATTCCCACCTTCGTTTTGGCTTGCCCCCATGGGTGTCATGCAGACATCCAACTACGAGTAGGATCCGATCGCAACGTTATGATTTTTTCTTTCAAAGTCTAAAAGTAGCAAGGTTGAAAATAAATACTGGCACCCTCAAATTTATACGCAGCAATGTCCTCGTTGCTGATAGACTGAAATCACTCATGCGATACTCTTAGAAAATTTCATAAAAATCATTTTAAAAGAAAGCTAGTGAACCACTAACTTCTAGAAATGTTTCATGAATTGACCGGCCTTAAATTAAGTTGATTCTAGTACATGCGATGAGAAATAAAGGCATGAGTTTCTTCATTGAAATCATAATTAGTACGAGAAAAAATTGCGGTGACTAAATAAAGTAATCAACATTCAATGATTGCGCTAAACTAAAGAGGATGCGATGATAAAATTAGCAATGTTAAAATGAGATGCGAGAGTGCAAAATTTGAAAAAAAAGTCAAAGAAAGATACAACCCCCAAATTTGCTCCATTGCACGCATCATCTATGATCGCATCCTTCTTTGCCGCGAGTTGACTTCTCGATTGCGATGGGTTGAACAAACTGGTTGCATTCTTGATGTTATCGCGTAGCTCCACCGCAATCGTTTACTACGATCATTGCTAAATATTAAGAGGGTAAAAAAAGTTGTGAAAGACAGAGTTGGAAATTAAAGAATGTGTTTGTTAAAAAAGATAAAGTAAGTAAGTTCATAAAAAGAAAGATATCAAAAGGATAGTTCATAAAAAGAAAGATATCAAAAAGGGCACTGTAAAGTTCATAAAAAAAGGTAATAGTATTATGCACGAAATATAGTTCATATAAGTAAAGATATCAAAAGGATAGTTCATAAAAATAAAGATATCAAAAGGATACTCCAAAAAATGCATCCCTGATGAGTTTGTGTCGTATATCAACATAGGGACTGCTTATTTCTTCTTCAATCTGGATTTTTCAAGTCCACTGAGGGTTCCTCTCCTTTTCTTGATCCTCTAGGATCTTGATCACCTCAATCTGTAGCTTCTTCCTATTAATGCTCATCACGATTTCTCCCTAGTGCATATCAATTCGGGTACGACCTGGCGATAGAAATGGTCGTCCCAATATGATGGGCGCATCTTCGTCCGCTTCATGATCCAGAATGATGAAGTTTGCCGATAGACTGAATTTATCAATTGAGATCAGGACATCTTTCAACTCTCCCGTAGGATGTACTCAGGACCTGTCCGGAGGCTGGAGAGTCTCCATCGTAGTTTTCCCACATTCAATTGTTTGAAAATTAAAAGTGGCATCAAATTTATACTCGCCTCAAGATCGCATAGTGCTTGACCAATGTAGACCCCTTTAATTGAGCAGGGCATCATGAAGCTTCCTGAGTCGCACATCTTCGGTGGGATTATAGTGTTTGATCTTTGCGTTACTGCCACCATAGCGATCTTTCCTTCATCATTCTGTTTCTTTTTCAATCTTGGCGGGAATGGTGGTCGCTGTACTTCTTCTGTTTCTTGTTCTAGAGGCTTGGAGGTGGACGCAACTTCCGGTTTCATCGTCTCGGGCTTTCAACTCTCCCGCAATCTGTTCTAATTGGATTTCGAGATTGCGGATGGAAGTCGCCTGACTCTAGAGGACCATCTCGTTCTTTTCAATGTATTGCTTTAATAGGTTCTCCAGAGAGGATGATAGCGGTGTTTGCGAGCTGTTGGCTTGATGTTACGGTTGACCATTTGTTCACTGGAATAACCCTAGCGGTCCTTCTCTTTGCGCCATCGGTTGATAATTGTTGATTTTTCCAAGCGAAATTGGAGTGATTTCTCCATCCGGGGTTATATATATTAGAGAAAGGATTGTCCTTTATAAAATAGACTGACTGCAGGTTCCTTGGGCATTCTTCAATTGGGTGAGGTTCTCCACAAGTAGCACAACTCGTGCTCGTTTGTTCGATTACGTTGACCTGCCCTTTTTGCGTTCCAGGGCTGTTGATTGCGATGCCCTGTAACAGGTTAATCATCGCATTCATTTGAGTCTATAGAGATGTGATGGCCCCTTTGTTTGCATCACCTTCTCAAATTTTTAGTCATTGATCGCTTTCTTGCCAATATTCGTGATTCTTTAATATGCGATCAAGGATACTCTTCGCCTCATCATAAGTTTTATCAAGCAGACCACTAGTTGCTGTTGCATTGGCAGCCGTCTGCGATGCAGGGTTCAAACCGTGATAAAATATCTCCACCTGGAGACAGTCAGGTAGTCCATTGTGCGGAAATCTCATACCAATCTCTTAAACCTCGCCCGGGCATCACTGAGTGATTCGTCAACTTCCTGTCAAAAATTTGTAATCAACTTCCTCCTTCTAGCATTCTCTGTAGGAGAGAAGTATTTCTTCATGAACTTCTCTACAACTTGTTCCCACGAGGTTATCTCCCCTAGTTCGAGAGAATAGGCCCATTTCCTTGCTTGATCGCATAACGAAAATGGGAACAATATTAGTCGAACTTCTTTGGCTGAGATATTTGGGAACATAAAAGTGTTACAAATTTCAATGAAACTCCAGAGATGGGCGTGCGGGTCCTCACCACACCTTCTGCCAAACTGTCCAGTTTTCTGAATCATCTGCAATATAACCGACTTCATCTCAAAGCTCGATCTGTCCAAAGCTGGCCTCATGATTCCTAGGGAGAAATCATAGAGGTTAGGTGACGCATAGTCCCGGATGGGTCTATTGCGGTCGTTCGCTAGAAGAATGGGGTTTGCCAATATGTTATTTGCGTTCACGGCTCTTTCTTTCGGTTGTTTCGCCATTCTGGGATATCTCTCTTGTTGTCGGTGGTTGTCTCTCTGTCTTCTTCGGAACGTTCTTTCGATCTCTGGGTCGTAGTTGGGCTCAGGCACGTGTCCTTCGCTCATGCAACACCTGCTTCTTCCCTTGTAAGGAATAGCAATGCACAAAGCTGCAAAGAAAATCAAAATAATTTACTGTTAGCGCAATATGTACTGCCGTAGTCCCTGCCAACGGTGCCAAAAACTTGATGCGTTGTAAATGTGATGTAATTATGGTGAATATTTGCGGTGATTTGTTATGCGTTGCACATGCAAGTTTTCCTAATAAGACCCAAGTATAAATCTCACTAGGTTTCCTGGTAAGTCTAGGGTCGAATACAGGGACTACTGAGTTAATATGCGACAGTAAATTTGATTCCTTTGCGGTGGTGAAAACAAATAAGTTGGATGGTGTTTTGACTAAGTATATTTCCTATCCGACAGAGTCTGAATAAAGAGTTGATGAAATCGAGAATTACAATGAGTATGCAATGAACAGGTTGAGAAGGGATTTAGCTAACACTTCCTAAGGTTGCGTTCAAGTTATGCGATCATGTTACACACAAACAACAGCATGTCATCTCTCAATGCAAATGCCATAATTCCTATTTCTAGGACGCATGCGATGTATACGAAAATGTCGATAGGACTTATGTCTAAGCCTCTATTCTAGTCTATGCGATGATGAATGATGCACACATACACAAGATGATCGCATACTATCATATCCTATCTCTAGGGTGCATGCGATGCATAATAGCAAATAGAACTTATGTCTAAGATTCTATCTCTTGCTTATGCGGTTCTAATCTGGCTCTCTCAAGCCTAGGTTCTAATTTGACTCTCTCAAGTCTAGATTCTTTCTTTATACTACTCTCTCAAGTATCTTTAAAGAGTGAATGACGCATACATAAGACAAGATGATCACATAAAGTGAAGATCTTAGGTCATGCTAGCTAAGTACTTCTCAACCCATTCGGAAAGTTAGCTACTCATGCGAAGTACGGAGAGATTGAACATAAGTTGAAATGAGATTTCCATTATCTATAGATTAAATGCAGAATACAGAATAACAATAGAATATAGAGATAAGAAGCCCGGTAGCAATGTCTTGCTTCCCGTGGTCTTTTACACTATCTTTTCACTCCAACTCTGCCCAGAAGAATATCCTTACTCTCGCAAGTGCAGGCCCTCTCTCCTTTTGTAGCGCTTCCCGGCTGTCTTTCGAGCTGTCCAAGAATGATCTCTCGGCGTCTTCTTCTCTTGACTCGTCTCCGTCTTCTAAGTATAAGAATGAACAAACTAACGACTATCTATATTCTATATATGGCGATATGGCTTGTTGACTCTTTTACAATGGTGGCCTCCGATATTTATAAAGCTCAAGGTGAAGAAGCTTTTCTCTCTAATGATTGCAATGATGGGTGGTTATTAAATCTCCTGCTCTAATGCGCCAAATAATGGTCACCGAAAGTTGAGTGTACTTTGCTCCATTGTGGCGTTAACGACTTGTCAACTAAATTCGGATTCGACCGTCATCAGCTTTCTGTCCCATCATGATTTATTATGCTTTCACCTTGATGCGCCGTCTTTATGCGACCACCTTCTTGAGCAACTTCTCATGACCGCATGACTTTGCGATCGCAATCTTTCAATGTGCGCGGACGCTTAATTCCTTGTATCGCAATTTCCTTTGTGCCAATGCATTTTTCCTGCATAAAATAAATAAATTAGCTACTTTTATGTGATTGGCACATGCGATCACAATTTTCTCAGTTTAGCGCTTTTGGACATGATTTTGTATATTTTTACCGTTGCATTCCCTCATTGTTTTACTTATTTGCACTGTAATAACGTGTATTTCTACCCATTATCAGCCGACTATTCGTTCCCAACCGTCGTCGTCTTCCTCTTTGCTTCTCTTCCTCGCTGTCCGTTCACTGCTAATCCCAACTGCCGTCGTCTCCTCCCATCCATGGTAAGTCCGAATTCCATTAATTATTTTGGAAGTTGACCATTATTGTAGTAGCTTCCATTAATTGGATAAATTATTCTAAAGACTTAAATAGAGTAACAATTTTCAACTTAATCATACCAAAATTATTTAATGTGATCTGTCACATTAGTTATCGTTGCCTTATTGATAAAGTGCACTAAGTTTAAATGTATATCGAAAGAAAATTTATTTTGGCAATGGAATTTAAATCTATATCAAAAGAAAATTTATTTGATATGATTATCACATTATGACAACATTTTATCCGATCTTCGAGTGTATAATGAAGTTATAAATTTTAGTTTCTCTTGATCCCATTTGTTTCACCAAATAATTTCTTGTAATAAGAATGGTAATTACATTGATTATTTTTTTTAATTACAATGATACGTAATTGTTACTATTTGACTATTTATAGGTGAAAATAACTTTATTGAATAATAATGAGTTAGATCAAAGTGGTCCAACTCCAACATCTATGAAAGTGAATCAACCCCAATAAATAGTGTTTCAAGTAATAAGAATCAATCTACACCTATTACATTAGATAGTGATGATAATGAGGATTTACTAAAACGTAATAGGTTGAAATCGACAATATGGAATCATTATAAAAGTAAAAAAATAAATGATACCATGAAAGCAATAGGTAACTATCGTGGAAAAAATTTGGGAAGAGAATCTAAAAATAGGACAAAGCATTTATATGATGATTTCAAAATTTGTCCCTAAGAGACGTTGAGTAATCATGCTTGAGACCCGCTAAAACCAATGAGGGAAAAGTAGTGCTAAATCCAACCCTCTTTGATTATGAAACTTCATGAAGAGACCATGCTTGTGCTATAATTTTACATGAATATCCTATTAACATGGTTGAACACAAAGGATTTATAAAGTTTTTTTAGTGGTGTGCAATCGATGTTTAAGATGATTTCAAGAACCATGATGAAAAGAGATATAACAAAATTTATGAAGAAGAGATAATTAAAACAATGAAGTTTTTGGAAAACAAAAGAAGTATGGTTGTCCTTACTACGGATAATTGGACTGCAACTAGCCAGAAGAAGGGATACATGACAATCACTACACATTTATTGATGATTCTTAGGTCCTACAAAGCAGACTTTTGAGGTAATTTAAATCCTTTATGTTATTATGTATTTTTGGTTCATCAGATAATTTTCATTTTAACATATTATTACATATTACCAGGTTTGTACATGTGCCACATCCACATACCAGACAGTTACTTTCTGAAGCATTAATGAAGTGTGTATTCGATTGGAACATAGATTGTAAATTATCAACTTTAACAGATAATTGTTCAACAAATGATGCAATGGTTGACATTTTATTATGAAAATTAGATTCAAGGACACTATGGTTGCATGGAAGTTTGTTCCACATTTGTTGTTGTACACATATTTTGAATTTGATTGTAAACAATGGTTTGGCTGTAATTTCTTATGGTATAATAGAAGATTAAAGGTACTGTTCATTTTTGGACTCTTTCTCTAAAAATGAAGGAAAATTTTGAAGAATAAGCTCGTCAATTACAAATTTTATGCACTAAAAAACTAAGTCTTGATTGTGTTACAAGATGAAATTTAACATTTGTGATGCTCAAAACTGCTATGGAATACAAGAATGTTTTTCCTTGTCTAAAACGTGAACCACTATACACTTGTTTTTCTTCAGAGACTGATTGGAATTTTGCAAAAGAAATGTGTGATAGATTAGAACCCTTTTACTTGATGACTAAGTTATTTTATGGGTCAAGTTATCCAACCTCCAATGTTTTTTTTTTTTTCCTGAAGTTTGTGACATTAGGTTGGAACTTTCTAAGTGGCTTAGTTTTGATGTTGCGGAGATACAAGTAATGGCATCAATAATGATTGCTAAGTTTGAAAAATATTGGAGTGTGATTCATGGTGTGTTGGCAATAGCTACAATATTAAATCCTAGGTTTAAGATGGGATTGATCCAGTTTTATTTTCCTCAAATCTATGGATCTTATCATACTGTTGAAATTAAAAATGTAGATATTTGTGTTGTGATTTGATGAAGTTTTATAGTTCAAATTAAAGTATAGTAGAAGAACCTCAACGCTCTACATCTACAATTAGTACTTCTCGACTTCAAAGCAAGATGGAAGTAGTAGTTCAAGTTCTCTTGTTAATAGGAAAGATTGATATCTCTATTGGGGTTGATGCCCTAAATCTCATAGGGTCCTATAGTTTGTAAACATTGTTGAACAAACTCATTATGTATTTAATAAAATATTTGATATTTTATTCATTGTCATATAAAATATATGATATTTTAGTTGCATTAATCACAAACCAATAAAACTAACATCCAAGGTTATCTTTGTACCTTAAACATGTATGTGGAGACATACGAGTAGATCATGTTTAAGTGATAACCTAAATGGTCTGTAGTAGTTAGATAAGGCTGGGTACCTTATCTTGGTGACACTACGAGTATGACCCACTTTGTAGGTGTTACAATTATTATAAAGTGCTACAAATGATCTGATCCTGATCATTTATGTATTAGACATGTGAGAGAGGATATTCTATACAAATGAGTTTGTATAAGATCGGACCACAAAATGTTTAGTCTCATTATATAACACCGTTCATAATAGAGACTTACAATTCACTAGGATGACCATAGGTAACATGACCTGAATCCTGAGTGAATTGTGAACTCCTGCCTATGAGGGCGGTCCTTTGATTTGTATGGGTGAGAGTGGCCAGATTGCCGACTCAACAAGTCTACCATTTTGGGGATTCGTTTGATAAGGGACCTAAGGAACACAACTATACAAGATGGAATTCACTCATTCCCCGAAGCAGGGGTAAGTAGATAAATTGCTCCCTTAAGGGCTGATTTCAGGTCTTGAACAATATGGCACCACACCCTTTCCTGGCCCAGGAGGTGTTTAGTCATAATTGGACTATGATCTATTGTTCATTAGAGGGATCAGTGTCACTTAAGAAATTAGATGTAACTATAGGGGCAAAACGGTAATTTGGCCTAGCTATACTTACGAGCAATTTGTGAAGAGTCATCGTACTGTTGATTGGTTATATCTAATGGACACATAAATATATCTGTAGTGAGTGCGTGCAGTTGTCGGTCTTTAGTGGAGTGCCTGACAGTTAATGAATGATGAATAATGTAATTAAAGAGTTTAATTAATTGTTCATGTACCATTGAAGCTTCAAGCTATAGGTCCATGAGGTCCCATCGATAGCTCAATAGGATTTAGTTGAGAATCAGTTTTTGGATTAATTTGAATTGTTCAAATTAATAGAAGGATTTAATTATATATGATATAATTAAATTGATTCAATTATATGTGATATAATTGTCTTAATGTATTTGATACATTATAGCTTAATGGGAGGAAATAAATATTTGAATGAGATTCAAATATTTTTTTTATGAATGAGATTCACAATTGTTAAATTTAATATAAATGAGATTTATATTAACTGTTATATAATAGAGAAAAAAACTATAGTTTATATTGGTATGTGATATAATATTAAAACTATAGGTTATATGTTATATTTGATATAACATATAATTTAATATATATATATAATATGATAAATTAGTTATCATATTTATTTATATTATATTATTATTATTTGAATTATAAGGAAGGGAGTTACAACTCCCTTCCCATCTTTTTTCTCCACCCACATTAGTGGGGGTGGTTATGTTTTATGGTAAGGACAATAAAAGAAAAGTTTTCTTCTTCTTCCCCTGAACGATTGAGAAAGAGTTTTACAAAAGTGTTTTGTGGTGTTTGAGTTTTGTGAGAAAGTTCTCAATCTTCTTCCTCCACATTAAAGCTTTCCCTCTTAACCAAAATAGTTAGAGCCCACCACTCATGGGTTCTCACCCAGAGAATACTAAGGTTTCCATTGTGGTAGTGTTCGGGTTTTGTTCAAGGTTATCTTGAAGAAAGTCTTCAAGTTGTTTGTGATCCGTTTGAGGGAAAATCGTGAAGAAAAGATCTTCAAATGTGAGGTTTCTTGAAACCCTTTTCTTGTAAAGCATGTTGTAATTTAGTTTTAAATGTATATCTTATTGCTTGTTTACTGTAAAACTTTGTATTCAATAATTATAGAATTTGGTCGATCCACTTCCGCTCAAGATTCTCCCTCATTAGAGATCCTTCAATCTCAAGTTTGAAGAGTTTGTTAATAATGTGGAAATGATGTTGACAATGTTAAATCAGAGCTGAAACATTATTTGGATGAGTCTCTTCTACCGCGCTCGAACAACTTCAACATTTTGCAATGGTGGAAGTTGGAGTAAAATATCCTATTTTGTATCAAATTAAAAGATATTCTAGTTGTTCCTTCCACTACTGTTGCTTTTGAATATGCATTAGTATTGGTGGTAGACATATAGATCCATATCGTTCCCAAATTCATGAAAACTTGTTAAAAGCTTTGATGTGTACTCAAGATTGGCTATGGGTTGAATGTATGAGTTAATATTATTGTTCAATTTATTCAATAAACTTTTATTTTTATAATTTGAGATCTAATTTTCTTTGTACATGTCTTAAATAGATAAGCATATTCCTATAGATGCAAGTTTTGAAAAATGTTATTGAGGATCGAGATCCGGATGAAGTTATAAGTTTGTGTATTATTATTATTATTTTAATATTGATTTATATTAACTTGTACAATATTTGTTTTTTTTTTTTTTTTTTTTTTCAGGAATCGTGTTTTACAAAGTTGGATGAAATTCGTTGATGGCTTAGTTTGACTGGTAACTTTTCTTAAAAAAATATGTTGTTGTGTCTTGACTTGTGATTTGTGAACCTTTGATGTAATTGAAAACTTTGTTAGGATAATTATGGATGAATGTTTTAATTATTTAAATTTAAGTTGAATTTTAATAGAGAATTATGGATAATTAAGGATAATTATGGATGGATGTGTTAGACATATTTAAATAATATGTTTAATTAAAGTATGGGTTATGTATGTGGATTAATAATTTATTATTTTATTAGATTGATCCATATTATATGATCTGATTAATTAAGGCCCTAGATTTCTAATTGAGTATGGACTTAATGGGTAGAAGCCTATTATTAGTTAATTAGAGTTTAATGAGAAATTTGAAGGGTTTAATGAGAACCTTGAACTAGTATATAAAGAGACCTTAGGGCTATGGTCTCCAATATACCAAAACAACAAGCATTCAATCTTGAATCCCATCTAGAGAGAGATCCCATTAAGAGCATTCAGAGTTTTGGTTGAAGAAGACTATAGTCATCTTAAAGCTATTATCAGTCACAATAGAATCAATCACAATGGAATCCAATATAGATATAGAGTATTTATACTAACAAGCGGTATCAGAGCATAAATTTCATGTTGGATTGTTGGTTAATATTTTTCATCGGATATGTGTTTCAACCACTGGTTATGGTAGTGTTTAAAAAAAATTAAAAAAAGGGAGAGTGTTGAAACCATCGGTGAGCATAAAGTTCACGCCGGTGTGGGATTTCGTTCAGTTATTGCCGTCGCAAGTAAGGTTATGATTTTCATTGAATTTTTAGAGGACTATTGGAATATATTAAAAATATTTATATTGAACACCATATGATTCCATTGATTAAAAAAAAAAAAAAAAGCAGCAGATTATTTGATTAATTCCTAAAGGTAAATTTAGAAATATAGTTTTCAATCCCAATTTAATTTCGCACTTCAATTTTTTTTTTAAGCTCTGAATTAGATGCACCATCCGTGCAGTCTGGGTGTTCTTTAGGCAATCAGAGTTCTTACCTAGCATTAATTCAATAAATGGAGTTAAGTGGTTTTAATTTGATGAATTTGATGGATTTAAAGTTAAAATTGATTGTTGATATTGTATTGGTCAATAATTAATTAATCTCATTTTTCCAATTTAACGGAATAAATCGATCTATTTGATCTTGCTGGTGGCTCTTGATATCTATTGTTGATAATTAAGCGAATTTAAATCTATTTTTTAATTAATAAATCTGTGAATTTGAATCTAAGGTTTTCTTGATAATTCAAGATTAAATTAAATTAAATATATTATGAATCCGGTTTAATTTTGATTAATCATTTGTGGATTTAAGTTAAATTTGATTAATCATGTTGTGGATTAAGTTTAAATTTGATTGATATTTTGTGAATTTAAATTTAAATTTAAATTTGATTGATGATATTTGGCGATATTCACATGTTTATGTTGCTTTAATTGTATTATGTGTATGCAATTATTAAGTGAATTTTGGTAAAGATTATTTGGTGTTCTTCCTCTATTTTTGTACAATAATATTGTTATATTATTGTATCTTATATTTTAGATTGGATTGATCAAAATAATATGTTACCAAAGTAGGCTTTGTTATCTATATTAATTTAATTCTAAAATATAAGATGTGCATATTCATGAATTTATGTGGATATTTGGCCAAATTGTGTGTATGCATGTGGTAATGAGTATGTGACAATTATAAGGATTGTTCATGTGAAAAATAGTGGGCCCAAAGAAAGGTAGTTAATTGTACGTTGGTATTTTTTGCTTAAAGGTTGTACATCAATGTTATGCTAGGTATCTTGTTAAAGGGGCCCACCACATATGTGAAATTATTTTGTTATATTTTAATTGTGAGCATATGTTTTGTTGTTTATTATTCTAGTTGGTCTTACTCAAATATCTGGAAATCTGAGTTCAATCCCTAAGTTGAATGGATCGAACTTCAAGATTTGGAAAGAAATTCTAGAGATACTTCTTGGGTGTATGGATTTAGACCCTACATTAAGGACCGATAAACCTACTTCTACTGAGGAATAGCCAAATACGGCTAATATTAAAAAGTGGAAACGGTCAAATCGCATGTGTTTGATGATCATTAAGCACTCTATTTCGGAGTCTTTTCGAGACTCTATCATGAAAAGTTAAAATGCCAATAAGTTCCTTGCTCAAATTGAGAAATATTTTGCTAAAAATGAAAAAGGGAAAATAAGTAGTCTTTTGACTTCTTTAACTTCTATGAGGTATAAGGGCAATGGAAATGTAAGGGAGTACATTATGGAAATGTCCAACCTCGCAGGTAAATTAAAGGCACTTAATATCGAGATAAATGAAAATTTACTTGTGTTTCTGGTACTTATCTCTCCTCCTGCACAATTCATTCAGTTTAAGATAAGCTATAATATTTAGAAGGATAAATGGAGTATTAATAAGCTTATCTCACAATGTGTGCAAGAATAAGATAGGATTAAGAGAGAAAGGATAGAAAATGTTCATTTGGCAACAGGCTCTCGTGATAAGAAGAAAAGAAAATTTGTGGATGTTGCAGATGGGACATCTCAGCAGAATAAAAACAAGAAACAAGCTACTGAAAATCTTTTTTCTTTTTTTTTTTTTGCAAAATGAAAGGTCACTTCAAGAAAGATTGTCCCAAGTATGCCAAGTGGCGTGCAAAGAAGGGTAAACTTCTTACTTTGGTTTGTTTTGAAGTTAATTTAGCTTTTGTACCTACAGATACTTGGTGGCTAGATTCTGGTGCTACTACTCACATAAGTATATCAATGCAGGGTTGCCTATGGAGCCAACCGCCAAGTGATGCTGAAAGATTCATCTATGTGAGCGATGGCAATGCAATTCTAGTTGAAGTTATTAGGAATCTTAGATTACTTTTAAAAACTGGTTGTTATTTGGATCTAAATGAGACTTTTGTTGTACCGTCATTTAGACAGAATTTATTTTCTATTTCTAGTTTGGACAAATTTGGTTTTTCTTGTTCTTTTGGAAATAATAAAGTTAGTCTTTTCAAGATTCTAAACTTATTGGTACCGGTTCTTTAATTGATAGTCTATATGCTTGATTCTTTTGCTTCATTTAACAAGATTCTATTATCTAATTCATATGGTACAAAACGTAAATTAAATGAGAATTCTGCTATGTTATGGCACAAGCCTTTAGGTCACATCTCTAAACAGAGAATTCAAAGACTTGTGTCAGATGGAATTCTTGATTCCATTGATTTAACTAACTTCAACGTTTGTGTGAAATGTATTAAGGAAAAACAGACAAATATAAGAAAATTAGGTACCAATAGATGCTCAGACGTCTTAGAACTAATACATATAAACATTGTGGTCCATTCCCTACGACCTCTTGGAATGGACAATAATATTTTATTACGTTCATGGACGACTATTCAAGATATGAATACCTATATTTAATTCATGAGAAGTCTCAATCTTTGGACATTTTGAAGTCTTTCAAAGCTGAAGTTGAACTTCAACTTAGAAAGAAAATTAAGGTTGTCAAATCTGATCGTGGTGGTGAATATTACAGTAGATATGATGGATCAGGTGAACAACATCCAGGACCCTTTGCCAAATACCTAAAGAAATGTGGAATTGTCCCGTAATACACTATGCCGGACAAACCCTACATGAATGGTGTAGCAGAAAAGAAAAATAGAACACTTAAGGATATCGTAAGAAGTATAATTAGTCATTCTTCTCTACCAGAATCTCTCTGGGGTGAGACACTAAAGACTGCAATATATATCCTTAATAGGGTACCTAGTAAAGCAATAGCTAAAACCCCTTATGAGTTGTGGACAGGAAAGAAGCCTAGTATCAAGCATCTTCACATCTAGGATTGTCTAGTTGAGGCTAGGCCTTACAGGCCTAATGAAAGAAAATTGGACTCAAGAACTATTAGATGCTATTTTGTTGGGTATTCTGAGCGCTCTTGGGGTTTCAAGTTTTATGATCCCACTTCTAGATCATTGTTTGATACAGAAAATGCTAGATTCCTTGAGAATGTTGAGTTTGGTGGGGAAGATAACATAAGGAAAGTTGTCTTTGAAGAGGAATTAATTTCTTTTCCTTATGTGGTTATAAATGATGTTCTGGTTCCAATTCCTGACTTCACTATTGAACCAATTATAGAACAAGGCAACATTGAAGTTCATGTTGTTGAACTTGAAGTTCAAACTCAATAACCTTAAGAAGTGCCACTAAGAAGATCTACTAGAGATAGAAGAAGTACAATTACAGATGATTATATTGTGTTTCTTTAAGAACATCAGGATGATGTGAGTGTAATGGATGATGATCCGATCAACTTTCAAAAAGCTTTACAAAGTTCTAACTCTCAAAAGTGGATAAGTGCTATGGAAGAGGAAATAAAATCCATGCAAGACAATGACGTTTGGGAACTTGTCGAACTGCCATCAGAAGTAAAACCCATAGGTTGTAAATGGATATTTAAAATAAAAAGGATTCACATGACAATATCGAAAGATATAAGGCTCGTCTTGTTGCAAAGGGTTTTACTCAAAAGGAAGCCATTGATTACAAAGAGACTTTCTCCCCGGTTTTATCGAAAGACTCTTTTAGGGTAATCATGGCACTAGTAGCTCATTTTGATTTAGAGTTACACCAGATGGATGTAAAAACTGTGTTTCTCAAAGGGAACATTCATGAGACGATTTATATCGTACAACCAGAAAACTTTGTGTCTAGTAATTCAAAGTCTTTAGTGTGCAAATTGAAGAAATCCATCTACGGTCTCAAGCAAGCTTCTCATCAATGGTATCACAAATTCCATGAAGTGATAACCTCCTTTGGTTTTGAGGTGAATATAGTGGAAGATTGTGTATATCACAAGTTCAGTGGGAGTAAATCAATCTTTCTGGTGTTATATGTTGATGACATACTCATAGTAAGTAATGCTGTAGGTTTATTGCATGACACTAAGAGATTTCTCAAAAAGGAATTTTTAGATGAAGGATTTTGGTGATGCTTCTTTTGTACAGGAATTGAAATACTACTAGATCGTTCTCAAGGTATTTTGAGATTGTCACAAAAGAACTACATTGAAAAGATTTTGAATAACTTTGTCATGAAAGATTGTGCACCAAGAGATATCTCGATCACTAAAGGTGATAAGTTTAATTTAGGTCAATGCCCCAAGACAACACTCGAGACTAAGGAGATGCAGAAGGTTCCCTATGCATCGGTTGTTGGAAGTCTAATGTACACTCAAGTATGTATACGTCCAAATATTGTATTCATAGTTGGAGTGTTAGGCAAATATTTGAGTAACCCGAGGAAGGATCATTGGAAAGCAGCTAAACGGGTTATGGGGTATTTACAGAGAACAAAAAATTATATGCTCACTATCGGAGATCGGAAGTTTTAGAGATCATTGGGTATTCTGATTCTGATTATACTGGATGTCAAGACACTTGCGATCCACTTCAGGCTATATCTTCATGTTGGCTGGAGGAGCTATATCCTGGAAAAATGTTAAACAAACACTTATGGCTTCTTCTACCATAGTTGCGGAGTTTATAGCATGTTATGAGGCATCCAATCATGGAATATGGTTGCAAAAATTTTGTCACCGAACTGCGGATAGTGGTTGGCATAGAAAGACCACTAAAATTATTTGTGACAATAAGTCAGTAATGCTATATTCCAACAACAACATAAGCAATACGAAGTCAAAGCATGTAGACGTGATGTTTCTGATTGTTAAAGAAAGAGTTCAGAATGGTCAAATTTTGATAGAACATATAGGTATACCACCTAAAGTTTTTTATGAGCATGTTGCTCACATGGGTGTTAGTCACTTTTCTGATTCCATGGTTTAGTGGGAGTTTGTTATTAAGGATGCTCTTTGACCTTATTTTGTTTATTTTCTATATAGAATAAAGTTGATGGTTTATGTTTTATTATCTAAACTCGTTTATCATGCATGTAATTTAGCATAAAGTTTTTAAGAATGATCTCATTAAGGAATTTGGACCAGTTGGAAACAGACATGATCTAAGATCACTTTGCATATAGTTTTCATGTTATCCATCCATATTTGATCCATGTCATTGAATATATTGGAATTGGTGATCAAGGAAGGTTTAATTACAAGGGTAGTGACAAAAGTTGCCTTGATTTCGTACTAATATAGGAGATGGACTAAATTGAACTAAAGGGAAATTCTATTATTGAAATAACCTGTTTATGCGCGCTTAAGTGAGAGATTGTTAAACATATTCAAATAATAATATGTTTAATTAAAGTATGGGCTATGTATGTGGATTAATAATTTATCACATTGAGTTATTTTATTAGATTGGGCTCTATTATTGATCTAATTAATTAAGGTTCTAGATTTCTAGTGTAGATTTAATGGGTAAAAGCTCACTACTAGTTAATTAGGGTTTAATGGGAACCCTAATTGAACTTAATATAAAGAGATCTTAGGGTTATGGTCCCCAATATACCAAAATAATAAATCACTCAGTCTTTCTTAAATCCCATATAGAGAGAGATCCCACTAAGGGCATTCAGAGTTTTGGTTGAGGAAGACTATAGCCATCTTAAAGCCATCGTTATCTTGAAACTATTATCAATCACAATGGAATTTGATATGTTATTTATTCTTGACAATTTAGCATGACTGATCCTAGGGCTTATCTATTCAATATAAATATAGAGTATTTATGCTAACAGGATGTTCTAATAATTGAATTTTAATTTTTATAAATAATGAGAATTTAGCATTCTAATTATATCTTTTCAAATTGTCTATGCATGTTTTTAATAGAAAAATTAATAATATTTCATTGAAATGAAAATTGCATTGGAAATGCTTCAATTAAAATTGCATTGAAAAAAATATTTTTGATAAAAATTTTTAAAAATTGAAAAAAAAAAACAAAAGCGAGGGATTTTTCCTCGCAGCCCGAAGGAATCCCCGCCATACTCCCCGTAGGAAAATTTGAGTGGATAGGAAATAGTATATAGGGGCAGGGATGGGGATGGGGATGACTTCCATGTCCCCACTCCACCCCGTGTAAATCTTTAATCAACATACATTATATTAATTGTATCTCATACAATTAATTTTCTTTAATTAATTTGGACAATTTAAATAAATCAAAATTTAATTAATTCTCATTAAACCCTTATTGAGCTAGCAAGGGGACCTTATAAACTTATAAATTAGAAGCTCTAATGATAGAGATTAATTAATTAACTCTTTAATTAAATTAATCAACATTCATCAATTGTCGATCACTCCACTAAAGTTTGACAACTGCACTCTTCGCACTATAAATATATTTCTGTGTCCATTGGATATAACCAATCAATGGTGCTTTGACCCTTCACAAGTTGCTCATAAGTACAGCTGGATCAATATTATTGTTTTACCCCTGTAGTTACTGAAGGAACTCGTTTTAAAGAGATCCATGAACGAAAGTGGATCGTCCAAATTTCATTATGATTGAAAAACTAATTTACAACAACATAAAGATTATGCATTCTAAGAAAAATTACAACATGCTCATTAAGAAAGAAACAGGTTCAAGAGATTATACCTTTGAAGAACCCAAGAGTGGTGGGCTGTGACTATTTTGGTAAGGAGGGTGTTGAGTTTGGATGAGAAAGAAGAATGAAGACTTTCTTTCCTATAGAAAAGTTCTCAATCATATAATGAATAATCTCTATCATAAATGTTCTCACTTGTCGTGTAGATTCTGTAAAGAAGAAAAGAAACTAATTTCTTTTTATTCCATTTGCCATAAAAAAAAACCAATTAACTATCTACTAAGGTGTTTAGAGAGAAAATATGATTTATTATTCAAAATAATAAAATAATATAAATAAATATGATAACCAACTTATCATATTATATTTATAACCTATAATTTTAATATTGTATCATATACAATATAAACTATAGTTTTTTTTCTCTATTTTATGGCATTTAATATAAATCATATTTATATTAAAATTAACAACTATTTGAATCTCGTTCAAATATTTATTTTCTCCAACTAAACTATAATGTATCAAATACATTATAATAATTATATCATATATAATTGAATCAATTTAATTATATCATATAGAATTAAATTCCCTCTTATTAATTTGAAGAATTCAAATTAACCAAAAAATTGATTCTCAAATCCTTTTTAGCTACCAAGGAGACCTTATGGACCTGTAGCTTGAAGCTCTAACGATACGTGAATAATTAATTAAACTCTATAATTACATTATCCACCATCAGTTAACTGTCGGGCACTCCTTAAAGACAGACAACTACACTCTTCGCACTATAGATACATTTTTGTGTCCATTGGATATAATCAATCAACAGTACGATGGCCCTTCACAAATTGCTCGTAAGTACAGTTGGGCCAAATTACCGTTTTGCCCTTGTAGTTACATCTAACTCCTTAAATACCACTGATCCCTCTAATGAACAATAGATCATAGTCCTACTATGACTAAACCCCTCTCGGACTAGGAGAGGGTGTGGCGCCACATTGTTCAAGACCTGAAATCAGCCCTTAAGAGAGCAATTTATCTACTTACCCCTGCTTTGGGGAAGGAGTGAATTTCATTTTGTGTAGTTGAGTTCCCAGCTCCCCATCAGACGAATCCCCAAAATGGTAGGCTTGTTGAGTCGACAATCTGGTTACTCTCACCCATACAAATCATAGGACCGCCCTCATAGGCTTGAGTTCACAACTCCCTCAGGATTAAGGTCATGTTACCTATGGTCATCCTGGTGAAATGAAAGTCTCTATTATGAACGACGTTATATAATGAGACTAATCATTTCGTGGTCCGGTCTTATATAAGCTCCTTTGTATAGAATATCCCCACTCATATGTTTAATACATGAATGATCAGGATCAGATCATTTGTAGCATTTTACAACATTTATAACACCTACAAAGCGGGTCATTCTCGTAGTGTCACCAGGATAAGGTACCTGTTGGGTTATGTGTCCTAAAACTTGCAGTTTGTAAAGTTAAAGACATCCTATAAAGATGTTATTCAACATTTCTTTAATGAAGTTGTTATTGAATCTTTAAATTGCATTCATACAGTTTAAATCCAATAAACTAAAATCTATGGCTATTGCATGAATACTTGAACTTTATGTAGAGACATAAAGATGGATCAAGTTCAAGTAAATAGCCAAAATGGTCTATAGTATACGAATAAGATTGGATCCCTTGTTTTGGTAACATTATTGGATGTGGCTTACTCTATAGTGGTTAAAAGTTATTATAAAGGTGCTACAAATGAAATGATCTTTATTTGTTCATGTATTGACATGAGGAGTAGAGGCATCTTATGCAATGAGTTTGCATAAGATCGGACCAAGAAATAAGTCACTCTTACTTTATAATATTTTTTACTATTTAAGACTGACTATTTCGTTTAGATGACCTAGGTAACTCGATCTTAATCCTTAGCTAACTATGAGCTCCTGTTTATTCGGGATTATCCTTAGATTTGCATAGGTGAGGGTTGGCTTAACAACGCCGGCTCAATAAGCTTCCCATTTCAGGGGTAAGACCGGGTAGATAGCTAGGGACATAGGGTGTAAGACGGAATTCACGCCTACCCAATTTAAGGATAGAAGAGAGGTTGTTCTCTTAAGTACTGAACCCAGGTCTTGAACAAGGGGCCCGACCTTCTCATTGGTCCGAGAGGGATTCAATTTAGTGATTGGATCATAAATCAATTGTTCATTAGAGAATCGGTAGGAACTTAAGGAACAAGACGTAATATTGGGGGTAAAATAGCATATTGACCCAGCCGCTATTACGAACAACCTGTGAAGGGTCGACTTACTGGTTATGGTTAAATCATGTGGAAACAAATATATCTACATTGAGAAAAGTGTAACTATCGACCTATAGTGGTGTGATTTGATAGTTAACAAATATTGATTAAGTTGGACTAAAGAGTTTTAGCCAATTAATCTCAAATCATTGGAGCTCATGATTTGTAGGTCTGCGAGGTCCTCTACTAGCTTGTAAAACATGAACACCTTGAATTATTAAATTGAGTGAATTTGGAATGATATCAATTTTAATTGTACAAATTGAATTTCAATTTGAAAATGTTTGAATTGAAATTAGGGTTTGAATTTGAATAGGTTCAAATTCAAATTAGAGTTTGTTTAATTATATCAACAAATTAAACGAAATTGGAGAATTTATAGTATTTAAATATTGATTTAAATGTTAATTACATGAATAGGATTCATGCTTAAAATTAGTTGTGTGATTAATTTAATATTTGATATTAAATCAATTAATTAATTAAATATCAAATTGATTTCCAATTTTAATCCAATTTAAGAAATTGGATTTTGTTTTTAAATTTGATTAATTTTGAATTAATCAAAATAAAATTTTAGTTAATTGAAGAATTGATTGAAATTTGAATTTAAAAAAAAATATATTGGAAATTAGGAATTTGATAGTGGGTTTTTCCCACATTTTTCATAGCATGCGGTTCTCTTCATACAAAATCACATATTAATTTCCACTTCCATCTTCAACTAACTACTGGCATTCATGGCTAATGGAGTACTTCCATGCTGAAGAGTGATAAAAACACTCTGAATTGAAGAGGAAGAGGTAGTGCTTTAAGCTGAGAAATGAGTTTCTGATCTCATTTTTTTTCCCTCTCAAATCCAAAAAAATAACTTCACAAATTCACTTAAATTCAAGTTTCACCACTCAAATTCAAGGCTGAGAATAGTAAAAAAGATCTTTTGGTAGTTCACTAACAATTTGGAGCTGAATTGATGTGAAGAGCAGCTTGGATTTGGGAGAATTCATCAAAGGTAAGTTCATTTTGAAACCCTCTTGTGTTTTTCTGAAAATGCATGCTTTAGAACTCAAATTAAATGTAATTAAAGTGCTTATTGGTTATGTTTGCTTTCGTTACATGCTAGTGTATTCCAACAGTACCCAGCCTTATCCATATACTATAGACCATTTAGGTTATCACTTAAACATGATCCACATGTATATCTCCACATACATGTTTAAGTTACAACGATAACCTTGGATGTTAGTTTATTGGTTTGTGGTTAATGCAACTAAAATGTCACATATTTCATAGACAAAGTGAATAAAATATCATATATTATTAATCACATAAGAGTTTGTTCATACAAGGTTTACAAACTATAGGACCTACGAGATTTAGGGCATTAATCCCAACAATCTACTACTTGTCCTAAAGCTAGTGTGGTGTAAAAGATAGTAAAATTACAAGTACACAAAACAATAAACTAGGGCATAACACGCCCAATATAAGATCTTCCACTTGCCCTAGTCCAGCCATGGTCTGTCCCATAGACCCATACTCTGCAGGTGACCTTCAAACACTGTAGTAGTGTGGGCCTTCATAAGCAAATCAGCAATGTTGTGCTCCGAAGATATCTTCGTGACTATCACGTCCCCTCGATGCACAATCTCTCTGATGAGATGATACTTCCTCTCTATGTGCTTGTCGCGCTTATGACTCCTTGGCTACGAGAATTAGCCACAGCACCATTATTATCACAATAAAGTATGATGAGCTTTGACATGTCTGCAACAACTTCCAGATTAGTCAATAATTTCTTGAGCCAAATGGCCTCGTTAGCAACTTCACAAACCGCTACATACTTCGTCTCCATGGTGAAGTACGCGATGCACCCATGCTTGGTGCTTCACCATATTACCGCCCCTCCATTAAGAGTCAACACTGATCCTGTGGATTTCCTAGAATCCTTATCAGTCTAAA
Source organism: Benincasa hispida (assembly GCF_009727055.1). Lineage (NCBI taxonomy): Eukaryota > Viridiplantae > Streptophyta > Magnoliopsida > Cucurbitales > Cucurbitaceae > Benincasa > Benincasa hispida. Next base: position 23,420,032 of record NC_052350.1, on the reverse strand, counting down.
AATCAAAGTTCGTGTATCTTGTAAAGATCAAATCCTTAGAACTATACACAAACATGTAGTCCCTCATTCTCCGTAGATACTTGAGGATGTTCTTAACGGCCGTCCAGTGATCTAATCTTGGGTTAGACTAATATCTACTGACCATCCCCACTACATAACAGATGTTAGGTTTAGCACATAATATCACATACATCAAATTGCCCACGGTAGATACATAAGGGATCCATCTCATATCCTCGACCTCTTAAGGTGTCTTAGGACACTGTTCCTTAGACAATGTAACTCCATGCTTGAAAGGCAAAAGGCCCCCCTTGGAGTTCTACATTGAATATTTTACAAGCATCTTGTCAATATACGATGCCTGAGACAATGCTAGCATTTTGTTCTTTCGATCTCGAAAGATTTGAATACCAAGAACAAACTGAGACTCTCCCAAATCTTTCATTTGGAATTGGTCACTAGCCAGATCTTAACTGTAGTTAGTAAGCCTACATCATTCCCAATGAGTAGGATATCATCTACATATAACACTAGAAAAACTACTGAACTGTTGATGATCTTCTTATAGACACAAGGTTCATCAACGTTTTGATCAAAGCCATAATATTTGATCGTAGTATCAAACCTTATATTCCAAGATTGAGATGCCTGTTTCAGTCCATAAATGGACCCATTAAACTTTCAAAACTTTTTCTCTTGACCTTGGAATATGAATCCCTCAGGTTGCACTATATAAATGGTTTCCTCAAGATTGCCATTCAGAAAAGCAGTCTTGACATCAGTTTTCCATATCTCATAGTCATAATATGAGGCAATGGATAGGAGGATTTAGATATACTTTAGCATGGCAACAGGCAAGAAAGTCTCCTCATAGTCGACTCCCTCTACTTGAGTATAACCCTTTGCCACCAGTCTAGCCTTGAAGGATTCACCTTCCCATCAGCACCCCATTTCCTCTTGTAGATCCATTTATAACCTATAGGTTTAACCCCATCAGGTTGATCTACAAGATCCCAAACTAAATTGAAGTATATAGAATCCATTTCAAGATCCATGGCTTTGATTCATTCATCTCTATCAACATCCTCCATTGCCTTCTTATGAGATAATGGATCCTCAACCTCACCATCAGCTACCATAGTTAGGATTTCAGTTAAACTCATATAGTGAATAGGTGGGTTTGCAACTCTTGTTGAGGTACGAGGCTTTTCAACAACTCTTGTTGAAGATTTAGTAGTTTCTTTGGAAAGCTCATTTGACACGATTTTGCTTCTGGGTCTGTGCTCTCTTATGTGGTATTCCTCAAGAAAAGTAGCATTTGTCGATACAAATAATTTGTTTTCTTTAGGATCATAGAAATAACCACCTCTCGTTCCCTTGGGGTAGCCTACAAATAGACATAACCTTGAACGTGGTTCCAGTTTCTTAGGGTTGGCCTCAAGCACATGTGTTGGACAACCCTAGATTCTGCAATGAGGTAAAGTGGCTTTAGGACCGTTTCATAACTCCAGAGGTATTTTAGCAACACTCTTAGAGGGAACACAGTTCAGGATATAAGCTGTAGTCTCCATTACATAACCCCAAAATGAGTTAGGTAAGGAAGCGTAACTCATCATAGACTGAACCATGTCTAACAGGGTTTAATTTTTCCTCTCTGATACACCATTCTACTGAGGTGTACCAGGTGCTAGAGTTGGAAAACTATTCCATGTTCTATCAAATAGTTCTGAAAAGTTGAATTCAAAGACTCTCAGCCTTGATTAGATCGAAGTGTTTTAATAGTTCTATTTAATGCGTTTTCAATTTTAGCCTTGAATTCTTTGAACTTTTCAAAAGACTCAAACTTTTGTTGCATTAAATAAACGTACCCATACCTTGAATAATAATCAGTGAAAGTGATGAAATATTTATAACCTCCCCTGGCTCTTATATTCATCGGACCACAAAAGTCTGAATGCACTAGCTCTAGAGGCTCTTTGGCCCATGACCTTTTCCAGTAAAATGTCTTTTATTCATTTTTCTTTCAAGGCATGACTCACACACAAGTAAAGAATTTTCTTCTAACTTGTTTAGAAGTCCATTCTTCACCAAGCACTCAATCCTATTGAGATTAATATGTCCTAATCTTAGGTACCAAAGTTGGACATTTTCTTTAGGAGAAATTCTAAGTCGTTTATTTTGAGTTACAACAGTTTTAAACATCTTTATGTATATGCAGCCCATTTGTTGCTAACGGCCTTAGAACATACAAATTATTTTCTAGTTAAGCAGAATATATATCAACACCATTCTTAAACACTTTATTATAAGAAAAATGAAGTTGATATTTACATTCCAAAAGACAATTTAGAGACACTAAGTTCCTTTTTAAATTAGGAACAACAAATACATCATTCAAAATGAGAAATTTGTTTAGTAAAGTTAACCGGAGACCTCCCACTGCCACAGCTGAGACGACATGCCCGGTTTCAACTCGCATCATCATCTCACCAGTATCAAGTTGCCGCCAGGAACTAATTCTCTAAAATGAAGAACAAACACGGTTAGTGGCCCTAGAGTCAATAATCCAGGCAGAATTATCATTCTCTACTAAACAAGGTTCCAAGACAAGCAAATCATATTTACCTTGTTTGACCTTCTTCTTCTCTACTAATTATCTGGGCAGTTCCTCTTCTAGTGCCCGTTCTGGTTGCAATGGAAACATTTTTCCTTGTCAATCCTTACTAGTTGTCTACCCCTTGGAGCAGCAGTTCGTGGGTTAGCGGGAGCCTTCCCCTTACCACCCTTCTTTTTCTTCAACTTTCTGGTGCCGAAGGAAGAAGGTGTAGACTTAGTTCCAGAGATCAAACCTGTGTGGAACTTTTTAGATGATGAAGCAACATTTGCTTCACCCTTCTTCTCCTTGATTTTCAGCAAGGATTAGAAAGTTTGCAGCTTGTTGAGTAGAGTAGTAAGGTTGTAGTCAATCCCGTTCAGAACAACATTGCTACAGAAATGAAGAAAACTATTTGGTGAAGATTTCAGAATAATGCTAACCTGACCGACCTCATCAATACTTGACCCATTCATCTCAGCCACGTTGAAGTGGATCTTCATATTGAGAACATGTTTAGAACAACATTGCTATAGAAATAAAGAAAGCTATCTGGTAAAGATTTCAGAATAATGCTAACCTGACTGGCCTCATCGATGCTTGACTGATAACGGATAGAAATGCACATTATCATAGTACTAAGTTCTTAAACAGTGTTGGATTGCGTTGATGAAATATGATTAATTGCATCCATTAAGCATAAATTCTATAATATTGCGGCCGCATGTGTTCAGTGCATTAGAACTATTGATTTTTTGTATTTTTGTGCAGAATATTCGTTAACGTAATGTAAAGATTGCGATCATAAGAATTCATTGGTCGAGCGCAACTTCATCAGAAGGCTTTGCGTTGATCGTGCTCGCAAACATCCGTCCGAGAAGGATCACCACAACTTGGTCAGCGCAACATGGTGGCCGCATTTGGGTGAAAGGCCAATTAAGGGAGATGAGACAGAAAACTGATGACAATCGAATCCAAATTAAGATGACAGTCAATAACGGTCACAAAGTACATTTAGCTTTATGGTGATATTTATTCGGTGCGTCAAGCAGGAATTAAAGCTGTCCCATCTATACAAACCGGAAGAGAGAAGCCGCCTTTCACCATGGATGCTCTATAAATACCAAGTGCATTCTTCAGAGAAGGGGTTCACCAATTTTACAATCTTTTGTTCCAGTTCGCACGTCTTCGTTTTTAGTTTTCTTTCATCTTAAAGCGGACACGAGGGAGAAAGTTGTGCCGATAGATCGTTCCGGTAAGCTTGGGAGAGCGCCGGAAGCTTCAAAGACAGAGAGAGGGCCGACGCCTGCGGAAGCGGGAATATCTTGATATCAAAATAGAGATTCCAGTGTAAAAAGCCTCGGTCAGCAAGGAATTGCTACCAGGCTCTCTACCTTAAACTTCCATTGGCATTTTGTACTCAACTCATTTATAAGAATGAAATTTCTTTCTCTATATCTGTTCATTCTCTGTGATTCACGCATGAGTAGCTAAATCAATTGAATGGGTTGAAAAGTATTTAGCTAGCATGATAACTTGTAGCTAAATAAAGTTATTTATACTACTTTATTTAGATATTGCGGCCAAAAGAGAGTAAAGTTGCGTCAATTGTATGGAAATTGGCTAAGAAATACAATATTTATAAATTGTCATCGATACACCCACTAACATCATTGCGATGGTAGAAAAGAATATTTTAAGTCTATTTTGCAGGAAATCAATTCATTGTATGCGCTTATGGCTCAAGAGAGAAAGATTAATGTATCTACATTGCATTGCGCCCATCATTTAGGAATGAATAGACGATCAACACAATGATGGCGCATGCGACAATCGATCCAGAGCTAAACTTCAACTGCATGCGATAATAAAAATAACACTGCATGCGGGCACATGATCGAAGATGCAAATGAGCAGCGCAATCACGGAAGATTCTGACACGTGTACAACTAACCGTTGTGCATTTTCGACGGACTGAACGGAATTTCTATAACAATAAAGTGGGGACCACAAGTCAGAGAATCAAAGCTTTCATCTATAAATACCCTCAAAGAATTCACTGAAAAAATATACTTGATATGGGGGATAATTGATACGAGGCTATTGAGAGGGAGGCTGATTTGAGTGCTGATCGGAGAAAATTCGGGAAGAAAAGAAACAAGGTCGAGAGGTGAGTCTCAGGGCGAATCATTCCAAATCCCCGCCGTGAAGCTATGTACCTAGATCATCTCTACCGGTTGAGCAAGCCTGAGAGGGAAGTTCATCCTTCCATTCACTCCATCTACGCTGGCAAGTAATCTCTCCATCCAGATCGGTGTCAAGACATTGACACTCTTCTGTATCTGTTTCTAACTCTTATTCATCAATTGTATTTCATCTTCTTAGTCTAAATCATTCACAACCATGTATCAGACGCTTGATTTTATAATTAAATGTCATGATCACTTTCATTTCCACATTTCTGTTTATTTTCGTTCCTCCATTAATCGCTTTCTCCACGATATTTTCTTAATCCCTTGGTGATTAATATGAATTAAACAAGTAACTTAATCTGTGCTAAAGAAATAAAGATGTTTAGCTAAAGCATGCTAGACCACATCTTCACCCGTGGGAGCAGAAGTGAAGATGTCATTCTAATCTGTCGAGAGAAGGTTAGAAGAATGCTTTAGCTAAAGCAAGAAGTACTTCCAGAGATGGAAGCAAACCTATGTTCACTACGTTCGTCCCTGTTTCACCACAGAGATGTGGGAAACGCGGCCGATCACCAAGAGGTGTACCCCAAGGGAAAGCGGAACCGTACTTATATCTTTAATGCTATTAAGAAACTTGCGCTGTTTATATTAATTATCCTTTCTCTTTCTGTTTCGCACATAAGGCTTGCCACCACATAACATGATCTTTGTATATTCTTCACAGTCAGTCTCAACCTCGGTATCTTGTATCATCTAACCTGTATCTTGTATCATCATAGCTTAGGTTTATTTTATCGCACTTTACTTTCATCGTAATTTACTTTATTATCGCATTTTTATCGCTTATCTTTACTTTACTGCACAATTTACTTTATCGCATGTACAAACCAAACTTTTATTAAATTGAAAAACCCCTGGTCGCATATACCACAAATATAACGCAACTAACCTAAAACAATCCCTGTGTTCGACCTCGGATCACACCGAGAAACTTGCGGTGAAATTATACTTGGTTTCAATGGAAGGAAACTTGTGATAACGCACAACATATTACAAGAACATTCATTAATAACGCATATCTAGAAGTAGTATCGCATATCATCGCAATCATCCATGCGTTGTATGACATAAGAAGATTAATTTTATTCATTTATATGTCATCACATGCGTTACAAGTTTATAGCGGGGACATGAGCTTGTATGATGATAAAGACTTAAAAATTTGCGTGTCAAGTTTATAGCGTCGTTGCTGAGGAACTGGTAACGGGGACATGAGTTTGTATGATGATAAAGACTTAAAATTTGCGTGTCATAGCACAACTAGGGAATCTTCATTCTTTGCGATTATCTTTTTTATGTATGCTTCATTCATCCATTAGAGATACTCGGGAGGGTAATCTAAGGACAAGATCTAGACTTGGGAAGGTTAGGTTAGAATCGAGGTTTGGAAGAACCAGATTAGAACGCATAAACAAGAGATAGACGCTTAGGAATGAGCACTATTTGTTAACGTATCACATTCATCCTAGAGATAGGATATGATTATATGTGGTCACCTTGCTTTCATGCATCTTGCATCAACGCATAGGACAAGAGTAGAGACTTAGGGATGAGCTCTATGGACATTTTGCATTCAACACATGCATCCTAGACTTAGGAGCATCGTATTTGCATTGGAAAACGACTTACTGTGCATGGTAGTAACATGATCGCATAGTCTGACGCATTCCCGAGTAACGCCAGCTAAAGATCTTCTCAACCCGTTCATCGCATACTCATTGCATCTATTAACACAACTTTCGTTTCTCAAATCCGCCGCATTTATTTATTTATTTTTCATCAACGCAAACAACAAACCAAATACTTCATTTATTTACCAAGTTACCGCAAATTTTTCATCAAAATTATCAACGCAATCTATTTTCACAAGTCTCTGTGTTCGATCCTAGACTTACTAGGAAACTCAGAGGAATTTACACTTGAATTCCGCTGGGGAAACTAAAGTGCACAATGCAAATCCATCAACGCATATCATCCATATTTCCACCACATAATACCAAGCATCGAGTTTTTGGCGCCGTTGCCGGGGACTTCGGCAAGGTAGTCTGTTAACGGTAATTTTTGTGATTTCTTTGCAGAACTCTCAATCTCTGGCAAACTACGACCCGAAGATTGAGAGAACGTTTCGAAGAAGACTAAGAGACCGCCAACAGCAACCACAATCAAACAAAGAAGAGATGTCGAAGCAGCCTGGAAATGAAGCACCAAACAATAACAATGTCATGGCGAATCCGACTCTATTGGAAAACGATCGCAATAGGCCCATTAGGGACTATGCATTGCCAAACCTCTTTGATTTCTCTTCGGGAATCATGAGGCCTGCCTTTGATGGAAGCAGATTCGAAATGAAACTGGTGATGCTGCAGATGATCCAGACTGCAGGTCAATTTGAAGGAAGGCGTGGCGAGGATCCGCACGCTCACCTCCGAAGTTTTATTGAAATCTACAATAATTTTGTGTTCCCAAACATCTCTGCTGAAGAAGTTCAACTAACGTTGTTCCCGTTTTCTCTCTGTGATCAGCCTAGGAAATGGGCATATTCTCTCGAACCGGGAGAGATCACTTCTTGGGAGCAGGTAGTGGAGAAATTTATGAAGAAGTATTTTTCGCCTACCGAGAATGCAAGACGAAAGGAAGCTTATCACAAATTTTGAACAAGACATGGACGAATCGCTCAGCGATGCTTGGGCGAGGTTTAAAAAGTTGGTCCGGGATTGTCCACATAATGGGTTACAAGACTGCTTTTAAATGGAGATTTTCTATCATGGTTTGAATCTCATTTCGCAGACCGCTGCCAATACGGCAACTACTGGTGGTCTACTCGACAAAACATACGATGAGGCGAAGAATATCTTAGACCGCATTTTCAAGAACCATGAAGATTGGAGAGAGAGTGACCAGAGATTGAGACTTAAAGATTCTAACGCAAATAACGGTGTCATTGTTTCATTACAAAACCAAATGACCGCAATGATGAATTTGATCCAAGGAATGGCGATCAGCAACCCAACACCGCAAGGTAGCAAATCAATGCAATAAGTCAAAACATCGCAAGGTGTGTGATTTGCGGTGATGGGCATGCAATGGAAGATTGCCCACAAAATCCACAGTCTATATATTTTGTAAAGAATAATTCCTTTTCAAACACTTACAACCCCGGGTGGAGAAACCACCCCAAATTTTTCCTGGAAGAATCAACAACAAAATTTTCAATCTGTGGCGCAAAAAGAAGGGCCACCAGGATTCTTCCAATGCAACAACGGTCAACTGAGCAATCAAGCAAGCCAGAGGGATCAGGTAAAGAGGAATGTCAGGTTGTGACATTGCGCAATGGAAAGACCGTGGAGGGAGAAAAGAAGGAGCAGAGTAGAACAACTTCCATAGCAACCGAGCCTGAGATTGCAGTAACGCAAGAAGAAGAAAGAGAAAATGAAGCAGTAGAACCTGAGGTTGCATTGACCTCAAAGTCAAATGAAATGAGAACCGTGAAAGTTCAGTTACCACCTTTCTCTCAGAGGCTAAGGAAGAAGAAAAACGAAGAGGTATAGTACCAACGCTTCTTATCTATGCTAAAGCAATTACATGTTAACATTTCTTTCAGTGAAGCGATTGAGGAAATGCCTGCCTATGCCAAGTTTCTGAAGGATATGGTAACTAAGAAGAGAGGCGCTAGAAAATTTTCCACGGTGGCATTAATGCAAAGTTCCAAATCTATTATCCCACCGGAAGATGAGCGATCCTGGGCTTCAATATTCTTGCTCCATAGAAGGACTCTATATTGGGCAAGCCCTTGAAGGATGTGTTGATCACGATTGATAAATTTATTTTGCCAGCTGACTTCATCATTCTAGACTATGAGGCCGACAAAGATGTGCCCATCATTTTGGGCCGACCTTTTCTATCAATGGGTCATGCCTAAATTGATGTGCACAAGAGAGAAATCACTTTGAGTATAAACGGACAGAAGCTCAAATTTAATATAATTCATGCCATGAAATTTCCGGATGAAGAAGATCTGCAAGATTCTGATGATGACCTGAATTTAATTGAAGAAGAAAAGTTTGATGAAGAGTGTGAAGAAGAGGATGCCAACGCATCCGTAGCTGTCTGCAATGCGATTGTAGCAAAAACACACAAAGAAGAAGAAATGATCGCAACACAAGAAGAAGAGCCAAAAGAAGAAAGAAAAACAACGCAACCTTCCCTGATGGAACCACCAACACTTGAACTGAAGACCCTACCAACCCATTTGAATATTCGCATTTCTGGGGTAGAATGAGAAGTTGTCAGTGATAATTTCCTCTACACTAGACGAAGATCAAGAGAATGCATTGATGAGCATTCTCAAGAAACATGTGCGAGCAATTGGCTGGACGCTCGCTGACATCAGAGGAATTAGCCTCCGTACTGCATGCACCACATTCTTCTTGAGGACGACCACAAGGCAACAATTGAAAATCAATGCAGACTTAATCCTGCGATGAAGAAGGTCGTCAAAAAGGAGATTATCAAGTGGCTGGATGCAGGCATTATCTATCCCATAGCAGATAGCACGTGGGTCAGCCCTGTGCAATATGTGCCGAAGAAAGGCGGAATGACGGTAGTCCCAAATGAGAACAATGAATTAATACCACAAAAGACCATCACTGAATGACGCATATGCATGGACTACCACTAGTTGAATGCGGCCACAAAGAAAGATCACTTCCCTCTGCCATTCATCGATCAAATGCTAGACAGACTAGCAGAGAATGATTTTTACTACTTGTTGGATGGGTATGCCAGATACAATGAAATCATGATAGCTCCTGGAGATCAAGACAAGACCACATTCACCTACCCATATGAGACATTCGCTTTTCGCCGCATGCCGTTTGGCCTCTGCAATGCGCCGAGCACGTTCCAAAAGTGCATGATGGTGATCTTTTCAGATTATCTCGAGGACTCAGTGGAAATATTTATGGATGACTTCTCCATTTATGGGAACACTTATAAGTCTGTCTAGCCAACTTAGAGAGAATTCTGAAGAGATGTGAAGAGACGAACCTGGTGCTCAACTGGGAAAAATGTCATTTCATGGTCAAGGAGGGTATAGTGTTGGGACATAAAGTCTCCCGGGATGAGTTGAAGGTGGACAAAGCAAAGATTGAAGCAATTGAAAAACTTCCACCTCCAACCAGCAAGAAGGTTATGCGAAGCTTCTTGGGGCATGCTGGATTCTATAGACGATTTGTCAAGGACTTTTCTAAGATTGCACTACCACTGAGTGCGTTGTTAGAGGCGACAGAAAATTTGAGTTTGACAACAACTGCCTCAATGCATTCAAAGTTTTAAAAGATGCGCTGACTACCGTGCCCGTATTAATTGCGCCGAATTGAAAAATGCCATTTGAAATCATGTGCGATGCAAGTGGGTATGCGATGGGGGCAGCCTTAGCGCAAAAGAAGAAAACAATTTTGCATCCCATCGCATATGCGAGTAAAGCTTTAAACCCTGCTCAGATAAATTATACCACCACAGAGAAAGAACTCTTGGCTGTGATTTTTGCGTTGGAGAAATTCAGGGCATATCTATTGGGAACCAAGGTACTCATTCACACTGATCACTCGGCAATCAAATATTTAATGACAAAGAAGGACGCAAAGCCAAGTTTGATCAGATGGATTCTCCTCCTTAAAAAATTTGATATCGAGATAATTGATCGGAAGGGGATAGAGAATCAAGTTGCAGATCACTTGTCCAGACTGAAAGATCCCGAGGTTGATCGCAATGAATCTAAGGTGAGTGTCGTGTTCCCAGATGAGTAGTTGTTCCACATAGAAGAATTGTCCTGGTATGCAGACATCGTTAATTATTCGATTTGTGAACAATTTCCTGAAGATTAAACCTACCATCAATAGAAGAAGCTCAAGCATTAATGCAAACATTATTATTGGGATGAGCAAAATTTGTATAAAAGAGGTGCAGACCAAATCATTCGATTATGAGTACCAAATGCTGCTCAACAATGCATATTGTCACAATGCCACGACTCACCATATGGTGGGCACTTTGGAGGGCCACGCACTGCAGCCAAATTTTTGCAAAGTGGATTCTTTTGGCCTTCATTATTCAAGGATGCGGCTGACTATGCAATAAAATGTGATCGGTGTCAACGCACAGGCAACATTTCATGGAAGAACGTAATGCCAATGAACACTATCTTGGAGTTGGAATTATTCGACGTATGGGGGATTGATTTCATAGGGTCATTCCCTCCTTCGCATAATAAGCACTATATTTTATTGGTCGTCGATTATGTCTCCAAGTGAGTAGAGGCAATAGCATGTGC
>NC_052350.1:23375232-23408831 GCF_009727055.1 Benincasa hispida | reverse complement strand
ACGAAGATTAACGTCCGACTGGATATATTTAAGGTAGGACGAATGTTATGCTGTTCTATATAATAACAAATAAAGGACCAGACAGGATATACACGAACGAGAGAGTAAAAAAAAAAAAATTGATTGGATGGTATCTTCACATGAACAAAACAAGATTTTATGGTCCATTGCGATCATAGTCGTCGACACAGCGATATTCCTTAAATAAATTGGTTTAACCATTAAAGGACAAGCGTACCCTTCAAAATATTCCCTTCAAAATGATACATGACAAACAATTCCAGACTTTTCAAAGTATCAATACTTTCCAGAAGCAGATATAAATGACCCATGCCTCTCACGTGCAAGAAAGTGCAGAACTAACAATAAATATACATCTTAATCTTGGATCTTGAAGCGTAATGCTTCGTCTGGAGTCACCCTACATGGATTGATTGATTATTAACATAGCTAATTTTTTTTTTTATGAGAAGCTTGAATAAGTAATTAAATGAAGATAATAAAGAGGTAAAATTACCCACTTGTCAGTGACGGTTAAGGATCCAGACTTAATGCTCTGTCTGAGTCGCTTGCAATCCTCCTGAGAAAAAAAAAAACCTCCCCCCCCCCCCCCCCCCTCCCAAAAAAAAAAAAAAAAGGTAATTTTAAAAAAATAGAAAATAAAGAAACAAAACCGTGCCAAAGGTCCAAGTATCAATTACCAATTTCTTTGCTAAGTCCAGTTCCTAACGCTGATATTTTCAAGCGATAAATTTGCGTATTAAAGACTACCGTCCAGGGACGTGTGAACTCTGATTTGAGATAACATCAAATCGAATTCATTCTTGTCTTGTCAAAACTTTTTTTTAAGATCATCTAGCAAGATCGATCAGTCATTCTTTACCAATCTTCATTTAAGGCTCGGGATGCAGCCATGTACTGTAACAGTCAACAGCTTTAAAGCATCATTCTATAGTTATTACTTCTTATACAAAAGATGGCAAAGAAAATTGTTATAGATTAACATTTTTTCCAAAAAATGGGTAAAGATGACTCTTACCTACAACATTGACCATCCGAAAAATCTTGTTTTGGTGCACTGCCTGATTATTCTTTCCTCACAGAAGAAACCAGCACCTATTACAAAGAAAAACTTCCTCCTCTGCGATCAGATATTTCCACATTACGCTTAGTAATAAATTAAGTTGTGGTATCAATGCTGCTAGTCATCAAGGTTAGACTGCATCCTCTATCTCACCTTTTCCGGCGTCCTGCTTGTTTTCTCTTTCTTGTCTTTCCAACCCATGCCGCGCCCATCGCCGTCCCCCCAACTGACTCGATTCAGTATTCAGCAACACTCCCTGGAGATCATTGTCTGAGCATCCTCTTGATGAGAGGTGTGACTCTAGAGCTAACATTTTACAAATGTCCCACACGTGGCTTTCCAAACAAATTCTCAAGTCTTGAATACACGTTCATGATCTGACTTTTTTCCGTGAGGAATCACGAAGCTTATTTTTTAATATATTTCTAATAAGAGAGCCTTGCACAATCAAACTGAGATAAAACAGTCTTATCACCATTCTTCATGTCGATTACAAATCCAAGAGCTCTTTAGTATGCCACTCAACATTGTTATCCGCATGGGATAGCCTTGAGAATTCAGGTTACAGCTGGTATTTGTAGGTGAACTAATTTCCTTTGCTGAGTTTTGACCTTTTCTTAGCTTTCTTTTTTTAGAACTACCAGATTCTCTTTTCAGAAACATCAAATCTGATCCTCGTCAACATTACCTCAATAGTTCACCAGTGAATCAGGTTGATAGTTAGTCTCAGGATTCCTTTCCATTGGGTTTTTGCTGAACAAAGTTTCGTCAAAGTTGAGAAAGTTTCCCTTCAGATCTGTCCAGTCTCCCTTGAAAAGATATTACCCAACTATTTTTGTCACTTAAAATCGATTTGTGGCCCTGCCAAGCACAAGTGACAGAATAAGTAAAAATGGCCTTGCTGCCCAGTAGAAACATAGAATATAGTAGTTTTTGAAAGATTACTGCTTTGAAAAGTCTGCTTTTTATAAAATGTAGTTACTGCTTGTATGCATGAGTAAGAAGTAAGAAGTAATACAAATGGAGAAAATAAATATAAATAATCAGCAATAGTACCAGCCAAGACCAATGATGGTGTCTGCCCTGGTAGGGGTGAGATGCATGCAATTGATTTTCAACCACAGAAAAATTTATGTAGGCCATGGCAAGGAATCTCCAATAATTAAAATTAAATCTTTATTATGAAATACAAAGCTTGGTCAATACAAGAAGACAATCCCTCGTTTATTAGAAAATTGAAAAGGGCAAACTAATTCCTAATCGTAATTTTTCTAATTAATAAAAAACTATCTATAATCTTATTAAACAAGGAAACTAATCCTAACTACCAATTAAGGATTTGACACAAAATGCCCTAATTCTCTACTCTGATCTACACATCAAAATTATATACATATGCTAGATAATAGTTTTTCCTAGAAAACCAAACCAAAAGAGAAAACAAAAGATATTTGATAGGTTAGTTCCTTACCTTATACCATTCTGTTTGCTAATATGACCCGTCAACATTGGCATTTGCATCTACTTATTATAAGTATATTAATTATTAACCAGAGTGCACTTGAGATGCAAAATAGTAGATCCTATAATGCAAATGTTTCAACAATAACCTAGTTTACTTGACAACCAACCCAACAAAAAAATTGAGGTTTAGGCTTAAAATAAATTGATAATTTTGGAAAAATGACCAAATTGTGATTTGAGGTGTAACACCTTTTCTGCTATCAACAGATAAAAAGCCAAACGCTGATGGCAGTTGGGTCATTATTTGCGTGAGTAGATATGGACCCCACACCCTTTTGAGTGGACCCTAATGGGTTGGTTGAAAGCTCTAGTTGAAGAAACCTATGCCACTGTTGCTCGGCCAGTTGATGGGGATAATATTATTTCTCGGGAGGAATTGATGCGGGTGGGGTATAGGACTCTTTCCTGTGATGTATTTTCCCAAAAAAAGAAAGCCCTTATCATTGGGTCTCAAAAACGGATACACTCAATTGCCTGGCCGCGCCGTGATTTTCTTACTTATAGCATCCCCTATTCTTGGATTTTAACCAACAATCACTTGCCTATCGGTCGAAGAGCCTTGGAGGTGGGTGAGCCGCAGCTTTATCCTTATAGTTAATATAATTACTTCTCTTCTTTTTTTAGGAGAATTAAACTCCCCCCAAGAACAGGGGAATACCCCACTTGCATGCCCAAAAAAAATTATCCAAAACACCCCTTCAACTACCAAAACAAAATTGGAAGAGAAAGGAGGCTGCTCGATCTATTTTCACGATCCTGCACTAGGTAAAGAAATGTAAGGACCACGCAATATAATAATTAAGCCCCTGATAATAGCCTGTCAATAGGCTGTTCAATCACAATATCAGGAAGCTACTGCGCAAGATACAAATCCTTCACAAAGTGGCCAACCGCATTACCATCCGCAATACGATTGTTGCCAAGGCGAAGCGTCCAATCGTATAAATTAATTTGATACTTGAGAAGTGTAGTTAAAACCTTCGCTGGAAAAGAATTGGGCAAGACAGCTTGATGATGGCGTTGGGCATACGCGGACCTGCAACTTTAAAACACCAATAGGTTATTCCACCTCTTTGTGTTGTGTATTGGCAAGGCCCGTGTGATTTGCCTTTCCGATAGATAGAGTAAAGTCATTGTGGCGGTTCATGAAGCTGAATGTTGGATTGAGAAGGCAGGGAAGAGCGAAAGAAATGCAGCTGGTCGAGCTAGAAGAATGGAGAATCAACGCATAGAAAAATGCGAAGATGATAAAGAACCGCACCAACGCTGCATGAAAACATATTGCGCTAGAAATCTCCAGTCCGAGCAAAAAGTCTTACTCTTCAATTCAATGATTGCGGCCTTCCTGGGAAAAGAAATACCATTTAGCTCCTCAATAATGCATCATTTCAAAAAGTATTTTCAAACATGGTTGTGATGGACTAATCACCAAGGAAATGCAGTCGAGCATAAAGTAATAGAACAAGGATCAACGGCACTATTCGGAAAGATCCAGTAAACAACCTCCGCAAGTTAAAAAATTTGGACTACCCTCTTACATACTCTGAGCCTATCCCTCGTCACTTTAACTTTATTCAATCTATTCTCATCTACACTCATTTTGTAATTTTCCTTCCAAAAAAAAAAAAAAAAAAAAACTTGTTGTTTTGTTTTAAAATCATTTGACCCTCTCTTTTGTCTGTTTTACAATGATTTTACGACACAAGATTGCAGAGATATTACAAGAAGAAAGAAATGATCTCATTCCTCACCGCAATCCCCAAAGAGCAAAGATCGCCGCAAGGATGGGAATGCATCAATACTCAATGCGGGCGACAATGCAAAATTGGGGGTGTACTCTTTCTTATCTTTTATTTCAAATTTTCGTATCACATTGCATTTTTACTTTTTCAAGTATTATCTCACCGATTCCTCCTTGAATTACCATAATCATTTAACAAGTAGATAAATTTAGTAGTTATCGCATTTTGTTTCTTTGCCAAGTACGTTTCAATGGATAAAACAATATGCTTATATCTCTTTATATATAGTTAGAGTCAACTTAGTCTTAAGATAGTCACCTCACGAATATTTCTAGATGTTTAGGGGTTTGTCAGCTTTCTTTCAAACTTCTCTTTACAATGCATTCTATGATCATCGCATGACTTATTTTAATCTTTTGGCAATGAGGACATTTGCCGCGCATTTTTAAATTAGGGGTGGGGTATTGTTTTTGACCTTGCTTCTTTCTTTAAATAATATTATATATATATATATTGAGAATAATAACTCCACTGTCAGCGCAATAGAAAACTCATGTTGATAAGAGTTAAGTTGTGAAAGGCACTTACCCGTAGTTGGATGTTCACATGACATATGTGGGGGCAAGCTAAAACGAAAGTAAATCACCAGAATCAACGCATAAATCAATGACCGCAACTCCACTGCCAAATCGATATGAGTTTAGTCTAAGAAAGAGTGCATTGCTCGTAGTTGGATGTCCACATAACACACATGGGGGCAAGCCAAAACGAAGGAAAGGCACTCGGATCAGCGCAAGGTCAGAAAAAATAGCAATGAAGAAAATTTTTGTGCAAGGATAAATCATTTGACACCTCGGTGGAAAATTTTCTTTTTGAAATAAATCATGCGATGTTCCAGAATTCAATAAAGTCCTTTTGAAAGTTAAGTTTGCAGTCTCTAGGTCTTAGAAATATTTTAAGAAGAGACTTGAATAAGACTAAAGGAAATTTCGGTATATAGGATTTGAAAGAAGTATTCTTGAGAAATCTAGGAAAGAACTTTGTGGTTAACTTGCTAAAGGAATCTTTAGCTTATGCTTGAGAACAAACATTGTTTAAATTTGGGGGTGTGATAACGGGCAGAAATGTACGTTATCATAGTGCTAAGTTCTTAAACAATGTTGGATTGCATTGATGAAATATGATTAAAGCGTCCATTAAGCATAAATTCTATAATATTGCAGTCACATGCGTTCAGCGCATTAGAATTATTGATTTTTGTATTTTTGTGCAGAATATGCATTAACACAATGTAAAGATTGCGATCATAAGAATTCATTGGTCGAGCGCAACTTCACCGCAAGGCTTTGCGTTGATCATGCTTGCAAACATCCGCCCGAGAAGGATCGTCGCAACTTGGTCAGCGCAACATGGTGGGCGCATTTGGGTGAAAGGCCAATTAAGAGAGATGGGACAAAAATTTGATGACAGTCGAATCCAAATTAAGATGACAGCCGATAACGGTCACAAAGTACATTCAGCTTTATGGTGATAATTATTCGACGCGTCAATCAGGAATTAAATTTGTCCCATCTGTACAACTGAGAGAGAAGCCGCCTTTCACCATGGATGCTCTATAAATACCAAGTACATTCTTCAGAGAAGGGGTTCACCACTTTTACAATCTTTTGTTCCAGTTCGCACGTCTTCGTTTTTAGTTTTCTTTCATCTTAAGGCGAACGCGAGGGAGAAAGTTGTGTCGGTAGATCGTTCCAGTAAGCTTGGGAGAGCACCGAAAGCTCCAAAAACAAAGAGAGGGCCGACACCTGCGGAAGCAGGAATATCTTTATATCAGAATAGAGATTCCAGTGTAAAAAGCCTCGGTCAGCAAGGAATTGCTACCAGGCTCTCTACCTTAAACTTCCATTGGCATTTTGTACTCAACTCATTTATAAGAATGGAATTTCTCTCTATATCTGTTCACTCTCTGTGATTCACGCATGAGTGGCTAAATCAGTTGAATGGGTTGAGAAGCATTTAGCTAGCACAACTAGGGAATCTTCATTCTTTGCGATTATCTTGTTTATGTATGCTTCATTCATCCATTAGAGATACTCGGGAGGGTAGTCTAAGGACGGGATCTAGACTTGGGAAGGTCAGGTTAGAATCTAGGTTTGGAAGAACCAGATTAGAACACATAAACAAGAGATAGGCGCTTAGGAATGAACACTATTTGTTATCAACGCATCGCATGCATCCTAGAGATAGGATATGATTGTATGCGGTCATCTTGCTTTCATGCATCTTGCATCAATGCATAGGACAAGAGTAGAGACTTAACGATGAGCTCTATGGACATTTTTCATTCAACACATGCGTCCTAGATTTAGGAGCATCGCATTTGCATTGGAAAATGACTTGCTGTGCATGGTAGTAACATGATCGCATAGTCTGACGCATTCCCGAGTAACGTCAGCTAAAGATCTTCTTAACCCATTCATCGAATACTCATTGCATCTATCAACGCAATTTTCGTTTCTCAAATCTGTCGCATTTATTTATTTCTTTTTCATCAACACAAACAACAAACTAAATACTTCATTTATTTACCCAGTTACCTCAAAGTTTTCATCAAAATTACCAATGCAATCTATTTTCACAAGTCTCTGTGTTCGACCTTAGACTTACTAGGAAACTCAGAGGAATTTACACTTGAATTCCGCTGAGGAAAATTGAGTGCACAACACAAATCCATCAACGTATATCATCCATATTTCCACTACATAATTCCAAGCATCATTGACCCATTCATCTCAGCCACATTGAAGTGGATCTTCATGTTGAGAACGTGTTTCATAACAGATGACCCCTCTAGCATCCTTGAGTTGAAGATGAACTTGAGAACATCGTGCCTGAGTTGTGCAGACGGTTATCCGAAGATTCCTCGCAAGGACTCCATGATCTCACGTGCAGTGACCATGGGCTCATGCTTTTTGGCCAAGACTTCCTTAAGGCTGGCTAAGATGTAAGCTTGGGCCTTTTCGTTCATCCTTATCCAATGCTCATATGCTTTCCGAACATTTCGAGGAGTAGTAGAAGCTGGAATGGGAGGAAACTCCTCCATCAGGACAAAACGGAGATCATTGATGATCAAAATCATGTTAATTGTATTTTTCCAACTAGCGTAGTTTTCACCAATTAGTTTGTTTGCGACAAGTAAGCTTAGAGTTGCAGTAGCCATACTAATATTGCTGAAATAGAACAAACTTAATTAAGTCTACTTGCATTAAACCACTTTTAGAAAACCAATCATGTTTGAGAAAAATAGTCTAGTGTAACCCCTTAATTTAGGTCCTAGAGTCTCGCCCTAATGAGCCAACCTTAGAGAAAAGTCGATTAGGACAAGAGACTAAAGCAACCCTATCCATTTCTAGAAATCAAATAAAGAGTTATGTAAAACTGTCATCTTTTAGGGGGACACCCACGATGCCACGAGGTGATGCACAAAACTTTATCCAACCTAATGAGAGAGACTGAGGGATATGTTGTCATATGTCTCGCTCCCACTTACTATGAACACTCTCTCCATTCACCTTGGTATTGACCTACCCAAATGTCACCCGTAGGGGGACACCCATGGTGCCTCGAGGCCAAGGATAGATCTTACGGTGTGAACTTTTAGGGAGAAACGTGTAGAGGTTAAAGTGAAGTATCATATACTCCATTTTTCTTCCACTGAGTGTTCTACCTAGTGTTCATTAACTTAGAAAATTTGGCTACTGATTTTATCTAAGTGATTTCTTTAATTTGCTCAAAAATAACACTTGCTTTTGATGATTAAACAACTTTGATTAAAGTCTTATTAAACTCTTTAACAGACTTTCATCAAATTTGCATGCATGTAACAAATATATCTAATTCACCTTTCCAAGAGGTTCCTAGGTAGAGGTGCGACGTTTCCATCGACTTAAGTACCCCAGCCTAGCCAGAACCATCCTTAGACAAAAGGTCCTTTATAGATACATTTTTTTACATATTTAATCTTTTATTAGGAATCAATTTAATCCTATTAAACCGATTTAAAAGATTAAACTTAGATTTCTAATCTCATTAGAAATGTGATCTTAGGTCTATCTCAATCAAATTTTAAAACACTTTTAAAAAATGATTAAAGCCTAAGTTTTGCATGCAACTCTTTATTATTAATTTTAATTCTAATTTCATTTATTATAACATTTATAAGAAATGAAACAATTAAAACCAACCAACATTGCAAGCTAGACATACATAAGTTATTTATAACAATTATAAATTAACCTAAGGTAGTGCCATGCTTCATGCAATGTTCATTCATTACTAATATATAACTTTCATATAACTAAGTAATGAATTAAGTTATAGCATACATTTCATACAAACATTCAACCTTATAGTATAACATTTATAATATAAATGATGCATGGATATGCTATAATGCATGCATACATATACTATAACTTTTATATTATATGATGCATGGATATGCTATAATGCATGCATACATATACTATAACTTTTATATTATATGATGCATAGATATGCTATAATGCATGCATACATATACTATAACTTTTATATTATATGATGCATGGATATGCTATAATGCATGCATACATATACTATAACTTTTATATTATATAATGCTTTATGTAATTTAATCATGCATACTAATATATTATAACACTTATAATATAAAATGATGTATGAAAATAATTCATAACTTATGGTAGGTTTTAAAACTATATGACATACATTATGGCATACAAAATAAACATACATCACATGTACATTTAAATAAAATTGATGGACCGGGATAGATAATCTCAAAATCGAAAATTAAATGGCTAAACTATTACTTTGAATCCACCGGTTCGGAACAAGTAAACCAGGTCTTGAACCGCTCCACCAAGAACCCTTGCAGCTTGATCGTGTAGCAAACTCCTGATCGTCTAGTAACGAGGCGTCGAGTATAAACGATCGTGTATAAGTGATTGTGTAGTTTTTGACAATGTGATGAACATGAAAGTCTATGCGATCGTGCAGCGTGCATTGAGTATCTCATACCATGCAATCATGTAGCTACTGACTATGTGATGAGCATGATAGTCTACACAATCGTGTAGCAAGCGTCGAGTATCGTATACTATGCGATCGTGTAGCTATTGACTATGTGATGAGCATGATAGTCTACATGATCGTTTAGCATGCAAGCCTTGCATCGAGTATCATATACCGCGCGATCGTCTACCCATCGAGCGCCTATGCAATCATGCAGCCAACGCAACANATCGAGTATCATATACCGCGCGATCGTCTACCCATCGAGCGCCTATGCAATCATGCAGCCAACGCAACACGATCATGTAGCAAACTACACGATCACGTAGCATTAGCTATGTGATCATTTAGCAGATGCTACACGAACGCATAACAAAATCTAAGCGATCATTTAGCTCTAGCTACATGATGTGGCCACCGTTTTGTCTTCTCCATTGAAATGCATTGCAACCTTTCTTCTGAAACTTCACTAACGAATCAAAACTAAACGAATACAGACTCAATTGCAAGTTTAATGCCCAAAAACACAGAGGCCTTTACAAATTAACTTTGTAATAGTAAACATAAAGACAAAAAAATAGAGACATCTATCCTGTAAACATCCACCAACAACCATCCACATACATAAACAGTTAAACGCAATGCAAAACTTAAAACCCACCTTTACTGTAAACGATTTCAATATATAAATAGAATTTGGAATTAGAACTGCAACTGGCTCTGATACCAATTGAAGGAACTCGTTTTAAAGAGATCCATGAGCAGAACTGGATCGTCCAAATTCCATTATGATTGAAAAACTAATTTACAACAAACATGCAGATTATGCATTCTATCAAAAATTACAACATGCTCTTTAAGAAAGAAAAAGGTTCGAGAGATTATACTTTTGAAGAACACTTCTTCTTGTACAACCCTCGAACTGTCACAAACTCAACAAGTAACAACAAACTTGAAGACCCTCTTCAAGAAATCTCAAACCAATAGTATGAAGACACAACCACAGATAGTCCTCGATATTCTTAAGGTGAGAACCCAGGAGTGGTGGGCTCTGACTATTTTGGTAAGGAGGGTGCTGGTTTTGGAGGAGAAAGAAGATTGAAGACTTTCTTTCGTATAACAAAGTTCTCAATCGTTTAGTTCTTTCGTATAACAAAGTTCTCAATCGTTTAGTGAATAATCTCTATCGTATAGGTTCTCACTTATCATGTAGATTCTATAAGGAAGAAAAGAAACTAATTTCTTTTTACTCCATTTGCCATAAAAAATCAATTAACTACCCATTAAGGTGGTTAGAGAGAAAATAGGATTTATTATTCAAAATAATAAAATAATATAAATAAATATGATAACCAACTTATCATATTATATTTATAACCTATAGTTTTAATATTGTATGATATACAATATAAATTATAATTCTTTTTCTCTATTTTATGGCATTTAATATAAATCATATTTACATTAAAATTAAAAAATATTTGAATCTTGTTCAAATATTTATTTCCTCCAACTAAACTATAATGTATCAAATATATTATAACAATTATATTATATATAATTGAATGAATTTAATTATATCCCTCTTATTAATTTGAACAATTCAAATTAACTCAAAAACTGATTCTTAACTAAATCCTTTGAGCTATCAAGGGAACCTTATGGACCTGTAGCTTGAAGCTCCAACGGTACGTGAATAATTAATTTCCAATGGTACGTGAATAATTAATTAAACTCTTTAATTACATTTTCCGCCATCCGTTAACTGTCGGGCACTTCACTAAAAACTGACAGCTACACTCTTCGCACTACAGATATATTTCTGTGTCCATTGGATATAATCAATCAATAGTACGATGACCCTTCAAAAATTGCTCTAAGTACAGTTGGGCCAAATTACCGTTTTGCCCCTGTAGTTACATCTAACTCCTTAAGTATCATTGATCCCTCTAATGAACAATAGATCATAGTCCTACTATAACTAAACCCCTATCCGGCCAGGAGAGGGTGTGACGCCATATTGTTCAAGACCCGGAATCAACCTTTAAGGGAGCAATTTATCTACTTACCCTTGTTTCGGGGAAGGAGTGAATTCCATCTTGTGTAGCTGAGTAGGGGTGTTCATGGGTTGGGTTGAAAAACTTTTTAGATCCTACCCAATTGTTCGGGTTGTAAATTTCTTCAACCCAAATAACCCTTATTAAAAAATGAACCCAACCTAACCCAACCATGAAATATTTGGGTTGGGTTGATTCGGGTTAATTGGGTCATTTATTTAAAATTTTGTTCTAAAAAGAAGCAAAACGTAAACATGTAAAAAACTAATTTAATTATTTTCATATATTGAATTAAGATTAACTACTCAATTTCAATTTATATAGTGAAAATTTTCTTTCTAAAGTGCAAAAAAACTACTTTTAAGAGTTGTTGAAGAATAAATTATTCAAAAGATATTGGAATTAAATAAAATTAAATCAATATATGTATAAATAATTGTGTTATAAGTAACAATATATATATATAAGTTAATAATAAATTCGGGTTGGTTTGGGTAATATTAGGTGAACCCATGAACCAACCCAACCCATAAAATTTTCATTTATTTGAACCCAACCCAACTCAAATGAGTTGATAATCCAACCCAAACTGCACGGGTAGGACCCTACGAGATTTAGGGCATCAATCCTAACTAGAGATTTCCAATTTCCCCATGGGGCCCCGCAGATTCCTTGATTAGGTTGGGAATGAGGGAGGGAGTGGGAGAAAAAATTATATGTGAGTTAAACGGAGACGGAGACGGGGAATGCATTCCCCAGCTCCCGTCCCCGCCCCGATTAGCTTCTACCTATTTATTTCATATAGTTATCTAATGTTATGCTATTATTTTATATAAATATTACATTTGAATTTCAAATTTGACTATTTATTGGGAAAGCTAATGAATATGTATAAATTGAATATTTAAATTTAGATTATATATGTGAATAATTTTATTTTTATTTATTTCTTTCTCTTAAAAAAAATAATTAGCTTTTTTAAACCAAAATTTGAGTAATTTATCTTTAAATTCAAATTGTCATGTAAAACTAACCATAATAAACAATTTAATGATAAAGTTAATTGTTTAATTAAAATTTTCTCACATTAGTGATTTAAGTTAATTGATTTTTTACTAGAAAAAAGTAACAGGGAAAAATTCTCTATGGGGAATCCCCGCCCCGATCCCCGTGAGGAATTTCACGGGTATGGGGAATGAAATGGAGAGCGGGGATGGGGATGGGGAATGATATCCCCAGCCCCACCCCGCCCTGCGAACATCTATAATCCCAATAGTTACATCAAAATTGCTCGTCAGTACAACTGAATAATTAGTCATAGTCTCACTATAACTAGACCTCTCTCTAGCCAATGAGAGGGTGAAGGTCCTCATTGTTTAAGACCTGGAATCAACTCTTAAGGGAGAAATTCATCTACTTACCCTAACAACAAGGAGTGAATTCCATCTTGTGTAGTTGAATTCCCAGCTCTTCACTCAGATGAACTCCCAAAATGGTAGGCATATTGAATCGACAAATCTGGCCATTCTCACCTATGAGATCAAAGGACCACCCTTATAGCCAGGAGTTCACAACTCACTCAGGATTAAGGTCACGTCACCTATGGTCATCTTGGTAAAAGAATTGAACATTACTACCTACAGCTTGAAAGAATTGAAAGTTACTCCTATACCAACAAGGTGCACATTTCTTTTCGGAGGTTCAATCATAGGAACTCTAAAGTGCCAAAGTGAGCTTAGCTCAAAGGTATTGGCATGAGCTCTGATCAAGAGGTCAATGGTTTAAAAGAATTGAAAATTACTACCTATACCAACAAAGTATACATTTCTTTTCGGAGATTCAATTATAGGAACTCTAAAGTACAAAAGTGAGCTTAGCTCAGTGGTATTGGCATGTACTCTGATCCAAAAGTTCGATGGTTCAATCCCTTATCCTGTAATTGTTGTACTAATCATAGGAACTCCAAAGTTAAGCATGATCAGTCCTATGTTGAGTGATCTCCTAGGAATTTTCTTAGGATGCATGTGAGTGAGAACAAACATGTTGAAATGATCTGTGTTGGTTTGTGGAGACGACTTTCACTCTTAGAAGTATTCAAGATAAGCAAGAATGATGTTGTCAGGTCCGAAAGGATGTTAGGGAATTCCAGGGCCATCACGCAGGGGAATGCTAGAAATGTCCATTCGGCCCCATGGGGACTCAGTCCAAAGAAGGTAGGGAATCCCCGATTGAACTGGGAATGAGGGAATGAGCAGGAAGAAATTTCTCTCTGTTGACTAAACAGGGATGGAGAAGGGGAATGAGGTTGAGAACAAAAAGTTACAAAATGAATATATTTAAAAAATGCAAATGGGAATTTTTTTTCCCACGGGGAACCCGATCTCGACAAATTTCCCGCAAGGAATCCCCGTGGAGAATTTCGCAAAGATGGAGATTGAAATAGGGGCGGAGATAGGACAGGGAAGCCTTCCCCGTCCCCGCCCCGCCCCTTGGACATCTCTAAGGAATGTCGAGGCCATCAGGGGCCAAATCCTAGTTCAAATCTTGGGCCTGGAGTGTTATACAAATTGTGTCGACAGATTACACGATGAATTGAATTTTGGCCTTTGAGCTTCTTTCAAGTTTAGCTAGATTACTCTTGAATTTTACAAATCATGTATTGAGTTTCATGCCAACAACATCCAAGCAGGACTGATCATCTCATCTTGTGGAGTGTTCAAATCTAGGGCCAAAGAGTTCACTTTTTGTCTCAATAATTTTGATCTTGAGACAACTTGTGTCTAACCCAACCATTATGGTTGAAATTGAGTTTATTTGGAGGTTTTAGCGTTTGAAAATTAAGAGTACTTCACATACCCAAAAGTTCTTAATTTCAAGTCCCTAAGGTTTTCATATCAAATTTATAACCAAACATCTTATACTTTAATTAAAATATATTTTAAGCCCATTCTACTATAAATTGCTTTGCTTTGTTGTCTATTTTCTACCAATATTTTAAAAAATCAAAGTCATCTTTGAAAATTAAAAAAATAAGTTTTTAAAAGCACGTTTGTCTTTGAAATTTGGTTAAGAATTTGAGTTTTATACATAAAAAAGATGAAAATCATTCTTAAAAAAAATGAAAAAATAGATTTAATTTTTTAAAAATCAAATGCATATCCAAGAATATATATATATAATATATATATATATATATATCTATTTTTTTATTTTTAAAGTTTAATTTTCGCTATTGAAAAAGTTCCAATTTTGTCGTTTATATAATAAAGTTCATCATTAATACGCCTTTTTTTTTTCTTTCTTTCTTTCCTTTTTTTTGAAACACATCATTAATGTCGCTATTGTAGAATGCTGAAGTTAGCTAGTCATAACATAATTTATACACTTCCAGGACACAATACTTTGAGCCATGTTTTGAAAATGATTTTAAAAGGGTTAAAATAATTTTGTCATTTTCAAAATTAGTAAGAAACTAATCATTTAAAATTAACTTTGATAATATAAAAATTACCTTTAAAAATATATATTTTATTATTAAATCAATTTTGAGTGATTAAAATTATATTTTAGAGTGATTTTAAAAATGACAAACAATTTTGATGCTTTTAAAATCAACCTCTTATTTGATCACAATCTAGCCGAACAAACAAAGTTTCTCATGTATCCTTCAAATTTTAAGGCTTTATTTGGTACCATTTTATTTTTTGTTTTTGGTTTTTGAAAATTAAGATTATTTTATCCCTCCATTTATTACTATAATTTGCATTTTTCTTTAGTACAATAGTTGATTTTTTAGCTAAATTTTAAAAACAAAAATAAGGTTTCAAAAGTAATTTTTTTTAATTTTCAAAATTTGGCTTGGTTCTTTAAACTATTGATAAAATATAGATAACAAAGAAAGAAATCTGGAGGTGAAAGTAATGTTTATAAATTAAAATTTCAAAAACAAAAAATAAAAAATAAAAAAACTAAGGCCTCATATGGTAACCATTTCGTTTTTTGTTTTTTGTTTTTGAAATTAAGTCTATTTTTTCCTCATTTTTTATTGCGCCTTTCTTAAATATAATAATTGAATTTTTAGCCAAAATCCAAATTCCAAAAATAAAATTTTGAAAGCTACTTTTTTTTTTTAGTTTTCAAATTTTAATTTGGTTTTAAATCATTAATAAAAAATAGATAATAAAAAAAAATTGAAGGGTGAAAATAGTATCCGTAGATTTAATAATTATTTGGTTTTTCATATAACCTCGAAACTAAACTAAGACACTCATAAACGAGAAACTAAAACATAGCATTTGAAAACATTTTTTTAGAAAGGAAAAGTAATTGTTTTAATTACAACCAATGATTGAAATATTCGTCTCGATAAATTAATTAAAAGATTCAACATCAATATTTTTTCCAGTATCTTTTACAAATACACATGAAATATTAAAAAAAAAATTATCATCTATTAATCTTAATATGAATGATGAATACTAATAATAAAATCTTTTAAACCATAACTTAGTTTAAATGTAAAAAACTCAATCATAAACTTAAATTATTTTAAAAAATTTTGGTATATACAATTTTTCTAATGAGGGACCGATTCCCTAACCTTAAAGTTATGGGTGATTTTGGAATAAATGACATAATCAACATCTAGCAAGAACAAAAACAACAGAGTTGAGAAGATAGCATATGCATGTTGAAAATGGCAACTTATGACCGAAATGGGCTTAGAAAAAGAGGTTGACTTGAGCCTACTAGTATGCTCGGCCTCGACAAACCTAATGTAACTCTGAAATTCTAAAGGGAATGTTCTAGGTCAACTATCCTTATAAATCATCATGATAGCTCTCGGGGGAAGTAAGTTTATTCTAATACTCAAACTCCTTATTTGCTACGTAATAATACTTTATGACTTAAGCATTGGTGTCTGTGCACCACACCGGTATGCATATCTTTTCACCTTGTAGGTCACATTCTTCCCTATATTACAAAGTTATGAAGGTCAGATGCATTTTTCATTGTTCAGATTTTGATGCCAATTAAACTAGGCTGATTTTGACATAAACAAAATATTTGTGTATATATATAATTCATATATATATGATATATGTAAATATGGATAGTCTGATTTTTTTTATTACAACAATTAAACTGTTAATCGCATTTTAAAAAACAGTTATAATTAAAATAATAATAAATATCAATCAGTCAACTAGATGGACTCGGCAAATTTATTTGCAATTGCCAGTCGGCCCACCAAAAAGAAAATAAAAATTAATAATAATAATAATAATAAAAGCTAGACTATTCTTCTTCAGCGTTCAACCCAGAAACAGATTTCATTTCACAGAAGAAAAGAAATGTAAGAATCTGTTCTGGTTAACAGAAACCTTGAGGAAGAAATTTACATGGAGGATAAGAAAGCCAACATAATTGCTCTTTCCTTAATCCTCTCCCTCATCCTTCTCCTCATTCTTGCTCGAGTTTTCCTCAAACTTTCCAAGTCTTTTTTCCTCATTTGTGGGATCGATGTCTCACTCACCGCCGCTATCTTGGTCTACATGATCATCAGACTACGATTCAACCGGAGAAGAAAACAGCTCGAGTCTCAGTTAGTTTCCGAAGGTCGAGAGCTTCGGATCGAGTACAGTTTTTTAAGAAAAGTCGCCGGAGTTCCGACCAAGTTCCGGTACAAAGAGCTCGAGGAGGCCACCGACTATTTCAGAGCGTTGATAGGGCGAGGATCCTCCGGTTCCGTCTTCAAAGGGATCCTCAAAGACGGCACTGCAGTAGCCGTCAAGCGGATCGAAGGCGAGAATCGAGGAGACAAAGAGTTTCGAGCGGAGGTATCCGCCATTGCTAGTGTTCAACATATAAATCTCGTTCGTCTAATTGGTTACTGTACTAATTCATCTGGACCTCGATTTCTCGTTTACGAATTCGTATCGAATGGATCGTTAGATTGCTGGATTTTCCCCAAAAAACCTAAGCACAAGAATCGAAATCGCCCTGGCGGTTGCTTAGCTTGGGATCTGAGATATAGAGTCGCCATTGATGTAGCTAAGGCCCTAGCCTACCTTCACCATGATTGCCGATCGAGAATCTTACACCTCGATGTGAAGCCGGAAAACATCCTCCTCGATGAAAATTACAGAGCAATCGTATCGGATTTCGGATTGTCGAAACTGATGGGGAAAGACGAGAGCCGAATAATGATATCCATGAGAGGGACGAGGGGATATTTAGCTCCGGAATGGCTATTGGAGAACGGAATTTCAGAGAAATCCGACGTTTACAGCTACGGAATGGTTCTTCTGGAACTCGTCGGAGGTCAGAGAAACGTGAGCGTAGTTGAAAATGGAGAAGACAGATCTAAGAGGAAATGGCAGTATTTTCCTCGAATCGTGAGTGCGAAGATGAAGGAAGGAAAATTAATGGAAGCTGTAGATAAAAGGCTCCTGGAAACGGGGACGATCGATGAAAGAGAGGTACGGAAACTGGTTTGTGTGGGTTTATGGTGTATACAAGAGACGGCGAAGCTGAGGCCGACGATGGCGACGGTTGTGGATATGCTTGAAGGCCGCATCACGGTGGAGGAGCCGCCGGATACTGAAATGCTCGTCGTTGATTTGTTGTCTATTAATGAAGAGATGATGGATAGCCATGAGAGGCCGAAGATTGTTCCGTTTGTGGAGAGGATGAACGATAGAAACCTTCCTTCGTCTTCGACGACGTCGTGTTCGTACGCCTTCTCTGTACTCTCCGCTCGATGAGGTAAGGCCGTCGGCGATGGCGACGGCGGACGGAGGCCGGCCGTCTCTCTCCCTTTGACTTTTGTGCCCTAACGGCCTAACCACAGTACTGAAATTGCATACGTCGTCTTCTTTTTATTCTCAATTTATTTTTTTTCTTTTTTCGGCAATTATTTTAAAGATTTGATGAATGAAATATAATTATTTTTTGGTCCCAAATAGCTTTTCGATCATGTAAATAAACTAACCAATACATTCCTGGGAAAATATATTATTTTTTTCCATCGGTTTGTGTTAATTTCTTGGTCAAACAAAGCATATAGTCAGAGGGATGTTCAAATCGAGCATTCAAATCATTTAGACTATTCGAGGTTGATAGTATGAACATTATGCCAATTGAGCTATGCTCTTGTTGGCAATAAACTAAGAAATTGGATAAAAAAATATTCGACCTAGATTATAAGTATTGAGTTGGATTAGTTTTAATTTTAGAATGGGTTAGGTCAAAATTTTTGTGCTTTTTTAAAGTTGGGTCAAGTTACATTTTTTTTTTAAATCTGAGTTTATCCAACCCAACTCGAGTTACTAATATATATATGTGTGTGTGTTTTATAACTTGCTTTTCTTTTTCTGTCGCTTGCGATTTCTCCCCACCCTCTCTGCGATTTTGCGCATCTCCTCTACGGCTCTACCTCTTCAACTTCCCCCCCTTGATTTCATCTGCTTCGGTCGTCGTTCGTCTCTGTCTTATGATTTCGCTTCAGTTTGTCTTTGTCTTTGTTAGCTTTAGTTCGCTTATCCTCACCCTCTTGCAATTTCGCTTATGTTTGTCGTTGTTTAGCTTAAGTTCATCTTCATTTTGCTTCGACCATTCATCTTCGTCAATTTCAGTTCGTCTTCTTCAGCTCTAGTTGCTTGTCTTCATCATCTTCAATTCATCTTTGTCAGTTCCAATTGTTCGTCTGTCGTCGTTCAACTTCAACCCAACAACCCAACCCACGTGATCCTATTTGGATTATTCGGGTTACCAACCTGACCAACTCGAATTTTTGGGTTAGGTCCAAAAAATTTTCAACCCACCATATCCACCTTTAATAGGTAAGAGAAATTTACTATTTATTAAAAGATTTGGGTCATCACAATGCATCTAAATTAAGAGAGTAAAAGCAAATAGAATTTTCAAATTCAGCATAATTTAACTAGATGAAACTTAATTATTACATTTATTCTAAAATTTCAACGTTAAAACGCTCTCACTCACTTCATTAAGTTAAAATAGTAATAATAATAAATTTCAACCATGTAAAAGGTTTCAAAAGTAGGACCTTTAATATTAATATTGTTGTTTTCAAAACTTATTAGAGAAATATTGTTGTTTTGAAACTTATTAGAGAAATATTGTTGTTTTGGGATTTCCAGGCTAGAAGTCGAAGGTTGAGAATTCGACTAATGTAGAGGTCGAACGTTGAGAACTCGACAAACAAAGAAAAACTTGGAAACAGTACGTAAATTAGGGTTGTCGAGGGTTGAAGTTTCGACATACATAAGTCAAAACTTCAACCCTCAATAATGAAAAGGAAATCTCTCTAATTTTGTGATGAGGATCTCGCTCTAGAAGAGAATCTCGCTAATTTTGTATATTAGGTTGTCGAAGGTTGAAGTTTTGGCATACATAAGTCGAAACTTCAACCCTCGACAAGGAAGATAAGTGGGTGAAGCAGATTGTAAGAGAGAGCGAGATTGTAGGAGAGAGCGAGATTGAAAGCGAGATTGTAGGAGAGAGCGAGATTGAAAAGCGATTGAGCGAGATTGTCAGGAGAGAGCGAGATTGTGAGGAGAGCGAGGTTGAGTCTGCCACATGGATTAAACGGTCAACATCAGTCTGACGTGGTCTGCCACATGGAAATCGTCTTACTTTATTACTTTCCATAAGTCTGAAAAAGTGCATATATATCACCATGTTTGCCCTTGTTCTGATTTTCCTGCACGATTCCTTGATGCATTGACGTTATCTGATTCCTACTCCGATTCCATGCATTCATTGACGCATTCATGCCCCTCTACATAGCCTTAATGCCTTTTTAACTACCCTAAACCCGTGGGTCGAGTGTTCAACACTCGACCTACATCCTTTAAACCACATCTTCTTCATTTTTCCTCAATCACTCTCGATAATTTTTGAAGACTCACTACCCTTGATTTTGCTCACTCCTCTCTCCTTGATTTGCTCCTCTTCATAGCACTGCCGCCTCACTGCTTCGAAAATAAGCGTTCGAAATCATCTTCCTCTCCTCCCATTTTCATTTCATTTCTCTTCTTGTATTTCGTTTAATACAAATTATTCTCACACAACTATATTGGTTCGTTATTCTACTAAATTTTTATTTTTCAAGAATAATATAAATTTTATTTTTGTTCTTATATTATTATTTTTTTTTATAGATTCTAGTTTTTTTTTTTTGTAACTGTTGTTAGATAACAAATAACAGGAAAAAAAGGTGAACGTTATCACTTTGAAGGAAAAAGAGAACTACCGTCGAATCTATAAGTTAAACTTATGATATTTGAAAAGTTTAGTTTATTCTTATGATATTTGATTTTTTAGTATAACTTTGATATTTATAGTGTTAAAATGTTTAGTTTATTGTTAAGTTTAAGAAGTTGATATTTATAGTTTAATACAAATTATTGTGATAGTTAACAAGTTTAGTATAGTTTAAAAAGTTTAATATAGTTTGAAAATTTTAGTTTATTCATATGAAATTATTGTTGTTATGTTTTATTGTGATAAGTTGATATTTTTTAGTATTAACTTTGAAAATATAGTTTAAAATAGTTTGAAAAAGTTTAATTTATTTAATTTTTTTATTTTATATTAATTTGAAAAAATAGTTTTAAAAAGTTTACCTCATTTTATTTGAAAGTTTAATTTGTTAATATTATTTAAAATAGTTATAAAAAGTTTAATTTATTTGTTATGTTTAAAAATAGTTATAAAAGAGTTTAATTTGTTGTCATGTTTAAAAAGTTGATGTTCATAAAACTTAAAAGTTTATGTTTATAAACTAAAAAAATTTAATATTTTTTAATATATTTCTTATAAAAAGTATAATACAAAAAAATTGATGTTTGTCTTTTTTTTTTTTTTTTTTTTTTTTTAGAAAGATCTTGGGATTTTTTTGTTTACAAATGGTAATATGATTGATGGTATTGATGGATTGAGTATGACCAACCACCAAGTGGAGTTTTACCATAAATGTGAATATTGTAATTGTATTTAACATGAACTACCAAAGATTTTATTGAGGACTACTACAAATACGAGATTTTATTGAGGACTATACAAATTGTCAATGTATGCTGAATGTTACTCTCCTCAATTTCAACCTGTACCGCATGAAGATTACTGGAATCGCACCCCCTAATATGCCCGTCTTAATCCGAGTCATCGTTGTTGAGAAACTGGTAGACCGAAAAGTTCATGTTATCACAACGAGATGGATTGGACAGAACCAACCCTCGACAACGATGTGGATTTTGTAACCTAGTTAGGAATAATCGAAGGAAGTGTCATTCGTTACTAAGACGGGCTCCAAATAGTTAGGGATTGAAAAATAATAATTTTGTATTATATATTATTTAAGTGTTATATCAATTTTTTTTATTATATTTATTGTATTCAATTTTTTTTTATAATTCTATTGTATATTCGTTTTTTTTTTATTGTAATCAATAAAGTTTTTACATTATTTTTACCTCACACTTTTCTCTTTATTCAATTTAGTTAATTTTAATATATATATATTTTTTTCAGATCATGGCTTTAAACCCAGGACCTGTTGATCTCGGTTTTTGTACGACCAGTCCATTCATCGATCATACATTGTATGGCGAGATCGTACTACTGGAGAAATATCTTGCAGGTATCGAGAGGTAGTTCTCCAGCGCACTATCCCGCTCCACCTCGAATACTACCGCTACTGCGCACACTCTAGATTCTATGAGGTTGTCAGATTAGGATTTATTCAGTTGGACTGGCATCTGATCACAGCCTTGGTCAAGAGAGATGGAGGCCGAGACGCATACATTCCATATGTCTGTTGGAAATGCACTATCACTCTATAAAGACATAGAAAGTATTGTTGGGGTTACCTGTTGACGGTGAACCGGTCACCGGAGTGATGTACGATGACTGATTAGAATTTTTTTCAACTGTACCTCGGTGCGACCCACCTGCGACAAGATTAAAGGATCGAGGTTAAGTTTAATATGGTTAGGAACACAATTTCGTGAGCTCACAGATTGATGTAGACGAGGAAACCGTCATAAGATATGCGCGAGCATATATACTACAAATGATGGGTGGAAGTCTATTTTCAGATAAATCAAGTCATTTTGTTCACTTGATGTTCCTGCCACTGTTAGCTAACCTCCATGATGCGTGGCGGTTTCATGGGCTGGATCATGCTTGGCATGGTTGTATAGACAACTATGCAAGTAACAAGACCTGAGGTTCGAGAGATAGCTGGGCCTCTCATAGTTTTGCAACTATGGGCTTGAGAGCGATTTCAAACAATGGCTCCACAGCTACATCATGTTAATAATGACACTCAGTTAGTTGGACGAGCCTACGGTTCTCGGTATATTGTTTAATTCAATTTAATTTTATATCACTGATTAGTTTATTAAATTTAAATTATCAATTTAAAAATTTAGGTGGAGAGACAAATTTTGTGTGACTAGGAATCCAACACATGTAGTCAACCAGATTACATGTTTGATCTGCTTCAACCTGAACAGGTACATTACACTAAACCTAATTGATTATTTTATTCACATTTTTATTGTATTTGTCTTTAATATTCTCTAATATAATTTTTGTGTTTAGGTTATTTGGGAGCCATACAAAATTATTATGCATACTTTGCTAATTTTTGTATGAATGGTCAAAACATATGGCGGACGATGAGTTCATCTCATATGTTTTCACATTGGTGAGTGATATCTTCCTGACAGGGTGATGAGACAATTCGGTTTTCAGCAGGATGTCCTATTGCCTTATAATACTGAACCCGTACTGCATGATATTGACGTAAGGACTGGAGATTGGTCCGAAAAAGTTGCACATTTGGTGGTGTGATGACACTATCGTGCAAGGTTTATTGCAGTGGGGGTTTCTTTTGAACAGTTTGACACAGATGTCACTCCAGATATATTCATTGGTATAATAATATCACAAGGTGCTATGTCACTCGTCCGGGAGCTATGCCACTCATCTGGGAGTAGTTGTGGATCATCTGGTAAATGAATGAATATTATCTATATTTTTTAATTTAAATTTATTTTAAATATTGTCTAATTATTTTATAATTCAAGAGAGATCGAAATAGTAGACTCTGTGAGGTTGCGAATGATCCGAACCAGGTTCTTACTATATGTAGTGACAACCAAAGCTATATGGAGGAAATCATTATATGTACTATACCTATTGTTCCTCCACCAGCTCCTAGACGTAGAGGACCTGTTCGGGAAGAGGATGAGTTTGATGAGGTTGCACATAATGTGGAAGAGTTGCCCCCTATGACGCAGACGCAGAGTCAAACTGATTATGTTAGTCCGATGATGATGATGCCAGCATTTGGTTCAGGACATTATGACTCAGAGGCTGATCCTTCGTCTTCATACGTGCATGGACATGGTTGAGGTCGTGGAGAGCATAATGAATATTTATATTATGAAGCGCCTGCAGAGGTACCAGAGTAACATCAAGAAGAATCCGAGCAACCTCAAGTTCGAAGTCGACAACGACAACCAACTCGAAATTGACGACGTCCGCCTTATGGGATACATTGATTTTTGTAATTATTTATATAAATGAGATATTTAATTTACATTTTTTTAATTTTTATGAGTTATTATTTTTTAATTTATTCTTTTTAGAGTTTAAATAAAATAATAAAATATTTTTAGAAATTTTTTTTATAAAATGGAAAATTAAAAAAAAAAAAAAGAAAGGAAGAAAGAAAGAAGAAGGTGGAATGTGTAATAATTAAAAAAGAAAAAAAAAGAAAAATTTATATGGTATTCTCGTTCTCTATCAAAATCTCGCTATTTCGCTCTCGCTCTCTCGCTCTCTCTCATAATCTCGCTCTCGAATTTGATTGAGAAGTTCAGTGGCAAAAAGAAGGAGAATCATTAGCTCGTTATTTAGTCAGACTTGCTGAGATGACAGAATCTGTAAAAATTATTCAACAAGCTTTGGAAGAAATTCCAGGGGACCTTATGAAAATTTAAAAATACGATTTTTTGATAGAGGAAGGTCTCAATAATAAAGGAAGGGTAAGGTCGAGGGTTCAAAGTTCGACATACAAATGAAAGGAAGGTCGAGGGTTGAAAATTCGACTTATTATTATTGAGTCTGTTTAATTATCATTTTGGAGACCTTCCCCTATCTAGGTCGAATTTTCAACCCTCGACTTATTAAAAAAAAAATAATATTTTTACAAATAATTTGAAAACGATAATATTTTCCTAAATAGTTTCTAAAAGGACAATATCCTTTTAATTTTCCCTTAAAAAATATGCCAATTTTAATTTTTAAAAGGTGTATCAACTTTTTTTTTTAGCCCAATAACGATGGTCAGAGAAATTCAATACTTTAATCTTAATGAAACATTTCAATTATTATTTCTAGAACAATAAGAATTGGAGAATTCGAACCACTGCTTTCATCGTCGTTAACATATACAGATGTTAGTTGAGCTATATTCTCTTTAATTATTATTGAATTATGTTCAGTTCGATAATATATTATTTATTTATTCAGCATTTAGATATCAATAAAAATACTTGATCATTGTTTGAGAAGTGGTCAAAGTGAGAAAAGTTTAGTTGCGGGAGGAAAATTCGAATCTTCATATTATTAGAGTATACGATTTATTTAGTACAATAAAGGATGGATCGATTTAAATGATAAAGCTCTTAATTACTAAATATAGTTGCATGTATAATTGAGCTGTGTACCATAGAGAATATAGTTTAGCTTAAGATAAACAACAAATATTGTGAAAATATAAAATTGTGAGCTTGTTACGATAAGAAATAAATATGGTAATAAAAGTCAAGATAAGGCCAAATGCACAGCCCCTATATTGAATCTCCTATTTTGACCCAACCACTTTTCTTTTTTCCTTTAATTTTAATTTTTAAAATTATTTATCATTATTGGGACCCAAACCAGAAAAAATGGGGTGTAAATGGTTGTTATGAGTGAACGTTCAATTTATAAACTCTTAAGTTTTTTAGTCATCAAAACCATTAACGATATATTTGATATACTTTATATTTTGATATGTCAGTTAATTAATATATTTTATATTTAGTATATCAATTAATTGATATATTTTACATAAAATATATCATTTATACAATTGATATACCATGTGTGACAATAAATGTTGTTTGTACGACTATGGTGAATATTATTTTTATTATTTTTATTCGTTTTGATATATAGTTGTTTTAATTTCATTAGTTCAATTTTGATGGTCTGATTAGAGAAATGACAAAAGAAACTGAGACTAATTGCACAATATTATTGAAGGTAGGAAATGACTTTATGAAGTTGTACAACATAGCAAAAAAAGAGAAAGAAATGGAGTCCATTACTCCAACTACTTTGAATAAATCAACCAGCTAAGGAAATGAAAACGTACATCAATGTGTTTGCTTCAATAATCATGCATTACTGGATTCTTGGAAAGCTTGATTGTCAGTATAAGCAACAAGTTCATCACCTCCTCCCTTCTTGTAGAAAATTTCAAACTCAGTAATGGCCTTTAAGTAACTCAGAACTTGTTTCACCATTTGTAAGTGTATTGAGTTGGCTTTTCTGTACATCTACTTGCAAGACCTACTACAAACATCATATCTGGTCATGAGACTCCTAATAACTTGCTTGTAATATGTCTAACCCACAGCAACTCCTTCATCTTTTTCCTCATTTCCCTGCTGAACATAACCACTTGGCTGCTCCACAAAGACATTCTCAGGTAATTCACCATGCAAAAAAGTAGATTTCACATTCAATTGGTAGATTGACCATCCCCTTGAGCTGCAAATGCCACAACTATTCTAATTATCTCCATACGTGCAACTGATGCAAATACCTCAATGTAGTCAACTCCATAGTGCATTGAGTACCCCTTCACGATAAGTCTAGCCTTGTATTTATCCACTCCCTAATTTCATTAAACTTGGTCTTACAAAACCCACTTTACTTCTGTCTACTTTTTTTTTTTTTTTTGATAATTTTGTCAACTCCCTTGTATCATTTTTCTGTATTGCCTCAATTTCCGCATCCATTGCTCTCTTCCACTTTTCACTTTTAATAGCTTCATCAAATTCACCTACAAACACCACAAGATTGTTGGGGTTAATGTCCTAAATTTCGTAGTTTCGTGGTTTGTAATTTATTTGTACAAACAGATTATTTATTTAATAAAATAAGTTATTATTTTTTTTGACATTTAGTTGCATCCCAAAACCAATAAACTAAGATCCTAGGTTATTTAATGTAGCTTAAATATGTATGTGATGACATACAAGTGGATCATGTTTAAATAATAACGTGAAAGTCTGTAATACATGGATAAGGCTGGTTACATCATTCTGGTGATACTATGGATACGACTTACTTTGTAATTGTTACAATTATTGTAAAGTGTTACAAATGATCTGATTCTGGTCATTCATGTGGAGACATGTGAGTGGGGGTATCCTG
Organism: Benincasa hispida; assembly: GCF_009727055.1. Classification (NCBI taxonomy): domain Eukaryota; kingdom Viridiplantae; phylum Streptophyta; class Magnoliopsida; order Cucurbitales; family Cucurbitaceae; genus Benincasa; species Benincasa hispida. The sequence goes on along the minus strand of NC_052350.1, from coordinate 23,381,820 downwards.
TACAAAAAATTTGTATAAGACTGTGCCACAAAATGATTAGTCTCTCTTTAACACTGTTACTTGAAGAAATTTACATTTCACTAGGATGATCGTAAGTGACTTGACCTTAATCTTGAGTGAATTGTGAACTCCTACTTATGAAGGCAATCCTTTTATCTGTATGGGTGAGAATGGTTAGTTTCCCTGATTCAATAAGCCTACCATCTTGGAGATTCGTCAAAGTGGGAAGGAACACAACTACACAAGAAGGAATTCACTCATTCCTGTTACATAGGCTAAATAGATAAATTGCTCCTTTAAGGGCTGATTCCGGGTCTTGAACAATGAGATGCCTCACCTTCTCACTAGCCAGAGACGGGTTTAGTTATAGTTAGACTATGACTAATTGTTCATTGGAGGGATCAATGGTACTTAAGAAGTTAGATGTAACTACAGGGGTAAAATAGTAAGTTTGACCAAACTATAGTTATGAGCAATTTGTGAGGGGCCAATTTACTGTTGATTGGTTATATCTAATGGATACAAAAATATATCTACAATGCAAAGAGTATAATTGCAAATAGAGTGACCGACAGTTAATGAATGTTAATTAATTTAATTAATTAATCTGTATCATTGGAGCTTCTAATCTATAGGTCCATAAGGTCTTCTTGCTAGCTCAATAAGGATTCATGAGAATCAATTAAATTTGGATTAATTTGAATTGTTCAAATTAACTAAAGGGAATTAATTGTATGAGATACAATTAATATAATATATTTGGATATATTATATTATAAAGGTTAATGAGAGAAATAAATATTTGAATATGATTTAAATTTTAATTATATGAATGAAATTCATATAAAAATTATAAGTTAAAATTATATGAATATGATTCATATTAAAACTATAGGTTATATGAGAGAATATAAACTATAAACTATAGGTTATATTATATTTAATGTAATATAAATTATAGGTTATATAAGATATAATTATGAAAGTTATAAAAGAGCTTTGACAGAAGAGAAATGACAAATGAAACTGGGAGTATTATTAATGTAAAAAATGGATAAAGCCATACAACATAACAAAAAGAGAGAGAAATGGAGTCCATTACTCCAACTACTTTGAATAAATCAAGCAGCTAAGTGTTACTAAAAAATGAAATTTATTAGCTAAACTTCCTAAAAAAATAGATTAATTGATTTTAAGAAGATCTCAACAGTTTTGGTCTTTAGTTGTGTTATGTTCGAAATTAATTTTGATGGTATATTCTAATTGAATTAATTTTGTAAAGTAATATGTCAAATATAAATTATATAAAATAATATGTTTTGTTTTTGAGATCTTGATATGATTTTGATAACATATACGTAATTTATTTTGGTATATCAATTATATAACAAATATATTTCATATATCGTATATTAGTTGATTGATATACATGATTTAGAGGAAAAAAATATCAATCATATAATATATCATTTAATGTGATACTATATCAAGTATAACATGGATATTTCAATTGTATATTAGTACTAATTCAAAATGAATTTAAGTAGATCATCAGTACATTAATAGTATATCATAATTCGTTCAAAATGCAATATTAAATATTACATTGATTATCAGTAGCTTATCAACGCTTATTCAAAATTAATTTACATCAGTGTTATATTAGTAGTCATTAATGTTGGATCAACAACATCACGCAGCGGAAGGGAACAGAATCCATAAGCATTCAAATTCATTAATTTTGGTTGAAAAGAAACATGCTAAAAACAGAGTATAATGGGTTTCATGAACATACCTTAGTCGAACCAACGAAATCTTCGTTTTCAGCTGCAAAATCCTCCAAATCTTTGTGTAGAGCACCACAAAATCTTTCCTACTATTCTCGTGCTGCTCTAGATTGAGTTGTGAGACTCAAAATAAGCTGGAATCAAAGGGAATATGGAGAAAGCTCACTGAACCAACTCATTGAATAACACCTTCTTCATCCGAATTTTTCAGCAAAAATTTAGTCGGTTCATCATCCCTTTCTTCACTCCAATCTCTTCAATATATTGCAGACTATCATGCAAAGAGATGTGCTACATGGGATACAACTCATGCTTGGAATAAACCAAAGAAGAAGGTGGGTTCTTTGTGAGCAAGTGGAAGATGATTAAAAAACCTATTTTCAAGTTTTGTGTAATTTTTCAATTTCCAAAATCTATTTTGATTTTAAAATCATATTTTATTTCTAAAATCAAAATTTATTAATTTTTCAAATTAATTTCATAAATTAATTTTCTAATAAAAGTTACAATAAATAATTATTTTAAACAATTTATAATAATTCTAATTAATTTAATATCCCAATATTAAATTATATTTTTACACAAATTCATCTTCATATATTTAAATCATATTTAAATATATTTTCTCCAATTCTGTTTGATTCTAATTTGAACGTTTCAAATTAACTTATTCACACTTACTCTAGAGCTAATCCACTTCGAGCTAGTATGGCGGACTCTCATGGACCTACAAGATCATGGGCCAACGATCCGAGATAATCGGCTATAATTATTAGATCGATCTAACCTCCATTCGTTAACTAATGGGTCACTCCACTAAAGCCCATAGTTAAACTAACCCCTCACTGTAGAATATATTATGTTCACTCGATATAAACCATGATTAGTAAGTTAACCCTTCACAGGTTGTTCATATAACGGCTGGGTCAAATCTCTGTTTTAACCCGAAATTACCTCTTGTTCCTTAAGTCCCCACTGATTCCCCTAATGAACAATTGTTTTGTGATCAATCACAAAATTCGAGTCCCTCTCATACCAAATGAGAGGGCGGGATCCCTTGTTCAAGCCACAGAATCAACACTTAAGGGAACAACCTCTCTACTATCCCTAAAGCGGGTAGGAGTGAATTCCCTCTTGCATCCTATGTCTCCAGCTATCTATCCAGTCTCACCCCTGAAATGGCAGTCATATTGAGCCGGCGCTATTGAGCCAACCCTCACCTATGCAAATCTAAGGGCAATCCCAGATAAACAGGAGCTCATAGTTAGCTTAGGATTAAGGTCAAGTTATCTAAGTCATCGCTTTGAAATAGTCAGTCTTAAATAATAAACAACGTTATAAAGTAAGAGTGACTCATTTCGTGATCCGATCTTGTACAAACTCTTTTGCACAAGGATACCCCCACTCTTCATGTCCAACATGAACGAATTAGGATCACTTCGTTTGTAGCACTTTACAATTCCTTGTAACAACTACAGAGCAGGTCGTATCTTATAGTGTTACCAGAATAAGGTACCCAACCTTATCCATGTACTATAGATCATTTTGACTATTTACTCGAATCTGATTCACCTTTATGTCTCCACATAAAGTTCAAGTACTCATCCAATAGTCAAGGGACTTTTAGGTTTATTGGATTTCTATTCAAGTAATAGATCTATTCAATAACACCTTTATTGAATTATCAGAATAAGTTCCATTGTTCATACCACGAGTTTTAGGACATAAAACCCAACAACTCCCACTTGGACTAAAACTCCAGTGGTAACTTATACATCTGATATATAAGACTGAGTTTCTAAGTTTTATAGAGAAATACAATAAACTAGGGCATCTCATACCCATCTTTTACCATTCGGTATCTCTATACCCGATATTTCTCCCACTTACCCTAGGTTATCTGGTATTCCTAGTCCTACTAAGTAATTCTCAAACACTTTAGCCGAGAGAATTATTGTAAACATTTTAGTATACAATAGCCTTTAGATAAAACTATAAGGGGATTGCATCTCAATCTCAATAATGGCTAAGAAGCACACTTTCCTCCCATTACATTGAGGTATTCTCAACTCTTTGAGTAAGATGCATCTGACCTGTCTCAACAACTCTTTGTTAACAGTCAGATCTAGAAATCTTTAAACTTTCTATACTTTGATCTAGCCATTTAGATATCTGAATATCTACAAATGACTTTTAACAATTTGATTCTTAACAAAGATTGCTAGAACAAACATAATTTTTTGAAAATGAACATTTCATTTATCCCAAAAATAGATACAATTTGTTCTATACAAGTTTTAATAATTAAAAACAAGTAGCAACTTCTCCCACTGGATGAACTGAACAAATGGTCCCAGGGCCAAGTTAGCATGGTTACCTTTTCTCTACTTTCTTTTCGACAAGATATTGAGGGCAGTGTCTCCTCTAGTGCCCTTCATCGTTGCAATGGAAACATTTCTCTTTGCAGTGCTATCCTTGCCTTTCAATCTAGTAGGCTTCTTCTTCCCTTTCCTTTTGCCTTTATTCACAAGAATACTCTTATTCTTTGAAGAGGAAACAACTTCAGTCTTGGAGAATATTCCTCATTTCTTGGCAGTAGTAACATTTACTTCTGGCATCAGATCCTTTATTCTCAACATTGTCTAGTAAGCCTATAGCTCATTCAGCAAAGTAGTCAAATTTTATTCATTTATGCATTCAAAATTGCATAAAACTCTTCAGAAGAGATTCTAGAATAAAACCAACTTGACTTCTCTCGTTCATGACAACACCGTTTACTTTTGCCATATGAAAGTGGACCATCATGTCTAGGACATGTTCACAAACATAAGTCCCTACTTTCATGTGACTGTTGTAAACGTGCTTAATGGCATCCCTCGTAGAGATTCCATAATCTCTTTAGCAGTACTCATATCCTGATGCTTCTTTTGTCAACACATCAGATAAGCTAGCACGGATATAAGAACAGGCTATATTATTAGCCTTGACCCATCTGTCATATACATCCCGAATATTTCAGTTTGTGTTAAAGCTAGGAATGGGAGGATAGATCTCAGTTAAGACAAACCGCAAATTCTCTATCACAAGTATCGTATTCAAATTTGACTTCTAATTCACATAATTATCCTCAATAAATTTATCTGACGCCAACACTTATATTAATGAACTTGTCATTCTAAAATTAGCAATTTTAATAATTTACCCAAGATTATTCTTTTGCAACGATACTACATCAAGATATTCTTGACTAAATACTACTTCTAGAATAACTCATATTCCGATAGTCATTTAGGTACCGCTTTTGGTCAGACATTATTAATACTTAATAATTCTGTAAGTGTAGACCCGCCATTTTTGGATGTCAGAGACCACTAATGACCAAAGAAATCCTATCCATTTCTAGAGCTTGAGTTGTTTCGAATCCTATGTTACAATCATCCGAGGGGATAGTCTTCGTTAAACGACTAGAAAAGGGCCGCTTAAAGCTAACCAGCAGACGCAACATAGGAATCTCACGGTTCAGACTAATTGAGGAGATTGTAGGATATGTTGACACATTTCCTTCACCCACTTACTATGAACTACTTCCTCCGTTCACCTTGGTATTAACGCATACATCCACTCTCCGTAGGGAAGTCACTTCCAGGGTGACACAAAGCGTCATATGAATCTCACAGTGTGAACTATATGAAAACGTGGCAGTTGAAATCATACACTGGATTTCTGTTTGAACAACTTTCCCTTATTCACCCGAGTCTAAATTTAAGCTAAAAAATACTCTCTGTAGGGAGGTCACTTCCAGGGTGACACGAAGTACTACTTAAATTCAGACTGTGAACTTTTAGGGACACGAGAGCTAAGAATAACATACCGTGTAGGTTATTAATCTCCCGTTGAAGTTTTCTAATAACTCTATCATATAGAAGTTATTCACTACCACTGAAGTGTTCCAAGGTTTGGGTAACCTTGTACTTAGGTTCTTTTCCTGCTAATAAAAATAACCCTAAGTCTATGTGGTTTATCCATGTATAACTCTTATAAATGGACTTAAACCTACGATGTCTAGGTGATAAACGCTTTTATTACCTCAAATCGCTCACGAATACTCATAAAACTGGTCACTAACGCTTAACTATTCGCCCATAATCCCCAGGTAGGAGGTGTTTCATAGACCGTCAACTTAAATACCCCCAACCTTCAACAAGATTATATATCGGTTGAATTTGTAACCCTAGTTTTACAAGTTTAACGACCTATTTTAACTAATTAAAACAAGTAGTTAACCTACGTGAGCATGCAGCTGTTCTTCGTTATAGATTTTAAATGTCTAACCCAATTTTATAACAGCTTATAAAACTTTAGACATGCTAAACATCCATAACATTCAGGCATTCAATATCTAATATAACACTTATATTAAATACAAGAAACCCTAACATGCATACTATATATTATAACAAATTATAACATACTTTCAATGCATGTTGCATGCTTTTGGATATTAAATTAATTAGAATTATTTAAATTGTTTAAATAATATTTATTAATTTTATTGAAAATAATTTATGAAATTAATTTGAAAAATTAATAAATTTTGATTTTAGAAATAAAATATGATTTTTAAAATCAAAATAGATTTTGGAAATTGAAAAATTACACAAAACTTGAAAATAGGTTTTTTAATCATCTTCCACTTGCTCACAAAGAACCCACCTTCTTCTTTGGTTTATTCCAAGCATGTGTTGTATCCATGTAGCACATCTCTTTGCATGATAGTCTGCAATATATTGAAGAGATTGGA
>NC_052350.1:23337221-23372225 GCF_009727055.1 Benincasa hispida | reverse complement strand
AATATTAAATTAATTTTTACACAAATTCATCTTCATATATTTAAATCATATTTAAATATATTTTCTCCAATTCTGTTTGATTCTAATTTGAACGTTTCAAATTAACTTATCACACTACTCTAGAGCTAATCCACTTTCGAGCTAGTAGGCGGACCTCATGGACCTACAGATCATGGGCTCCAACGATCCGAGATTAATCGGCTAAATTCATTAGATCGATCTAACCTCCATTCGTTAACTAATGGGTCACTCCACTAAAGCCCATAGTTAAACTCCCCTCACTGTAGATATATTATGTTCACTCGATATAACCATGATTAGTAAGTTAACCCTTCACAGGTTGTTCATAATAACGGCTGGGTCAAATCTCTGTTTTACCCCGAAATTACCTCTTGTTCCTTAAGTCCCCACTGATCCCCTAATGAACAATTGTTTTGTGATCCAATCACAAAATCGAGTCCCTCTCATACCAGATGAGAGGGCGGGATCCCTTGTTCAAGCCACAGAATCAATACTTAATGGAACAACCTCTCTACTATCCCTAAAGTGGGTAGGAGTGAATTCCCTCGTGCATCCTATGTCCCTAGCTATCTATCTAGTCTCACTCCTGAAATGGTAGTCATATTGAGCCGACGCTGTTTAGCCAACCCTCACCTATACAAATCTAAGGGCAATCCCAAATAAACAGGAGTTCATAGTTAGCTCAGGATTAAGGTCAAGTTACCTAGGTCATCGCTTTGAAATAGTCAGTTTTAAATAGTAAACAACATTATAAAGTAAGAGTGACTCATTTCGTGGTCCGATCTTATACAAACTATTTTGCACAAGGATACCCCCACTCTTCATGTCCAACATGAACGAATTAGAATCACTTCATTTGTAGCACTTTACAACTCTTTGTAACAACTACCGAGCAGGCCGTATCCAATAGTGTTACCAGAATAAGGTACCCAATCTTATCCATGTACTATAGATCGTTTTGACTATTTACTCGAACCTGATCCACCTTTATGTCTTCACATAAAGTTCAAGTACTCATCCAATAGTTAAGGGACTTTTAGGTTTATTGGATTTCTATTCAAGTAATAGATCTATTCAATAACACCTTTATTGAATTATCAGAATAAGTTCCATTGTTTACATACCACGAGTTTTAGGACATAAAACCCAACAATTAAAAATTCATTTTGAGTATACCATTAGTGTATAAGTAACAAATTAGCACTCGTTATAAATCCATTTAAAATATTATATTGATGTATCTTTTTATGAGTACATAAGTAGTTTAGAAGCACTCAGTCAAAATTCATTTAACGTATAAATTAACGTAACAATATTGTGTAAATACTCATTAAGAACTAATTTCAATTGTATCATTAGTGTATAGTAGTATATCAAACATTCATGCTAAACTAAATTTCACGTATACTATTGATATATTAGTATCATATCAATACTAACTCAAAATTAATTTCAAATATAACATTGGTGTATCATTAGTATACTTATTTAACGTTAGATTTGTTCAAGTATATTAGTAATATATCAACACATTTTCAAAATTCATTTTTAAGTGTAACATTAGTATTGTTGGGGTTGATGCCTTAAATCTTGTGGGTTCTGTAGTTTGTAATTGTAATGTACAAATTATTTTATTTATTTAATAAAATATGAGATGTTTTATTCGACATTTAGTAACATTAACCCACAAACCAATAAACTAATATCCAAGGTTATCTATTGTAGCTTAAACATGTATGTAGAGACATACAAGCGGATCATGTTTAAGTGATAACCTAAGTGGTCTGTAGTAGATGGATAAGACTGGATACTTTATCCTGTGACACTACAAATACGCCCCGCTTTGTAGATGTTACAATTGTTATAAAGTGCTACAAATGATTTGATCTTGATCATTCATGTAGAGACATGTGAGTAAGGGTATTCTATACAAAGGAGTTTATATAAGACCAGACCACGAAATGATTAGTCTCATTATATAACATCATCGATAATAGAGACTTACATATTGATAATAGAGACTTACATTTCACCAGGATGATCATAGGTGACATGACTTACATTCTGAATGAATTGTGAACTTCTACCTATGAAGACGATCATCTGATTTGTATGGGTGATACTAACCAGATCGCCGACTCAATAAGCCTACCATATTCGAGATTCATCTGATTGAAGAGCTGGGAACACAACTAAACAAGATGAAATTTACTCCTTCCCTAATGTCTGGGTAAGTAGATAAATTATTCTCTCAAGGGCTAATTTCGGGACTTGAACAATGTGAGGCCACTCCCTCTCTTGGCCTAAAAGGGGTTTGGCCATAGTTGGATTATGACTTATTGTTCAGTAGAGGGATCAATGGTACTTAAGGAGTTAGATGTAACTATAGGGGCAAAACGATAATTTTGGCCCAACTGTACTTACGAGCAATTTGTGAAGGGTCATCGCACTATTGATTGGTTATATCCAATGAACACATAAATATATTTGTAGTGCGAAAAATGAAGTTGTCGGTCTTTAGTGGGGTGATCGGTAGTTAACGATGAAGGAACTCTTATCAAAGAGAACCTATGAGCGGAAGCAAGATTGTTCCAAATTCATTGTGGCAGAAATACAACATTCACAAACATACAAACAAGTTGTGCATTTCAAAACAAATTACGGCATGCTTTCAACAAATAAATACAAAGGAACGAAAGACTCACCCTTGAAGAACTCTTCTTCTGTCTTTCTCTTGCTCTCGTTTGGATCAAAACCTCTCGTTGTCGCCGCGAACAGCAACCCAATCGTCTACCCAAAACTCTTTCTTTCGCTTAGCAAACGAACAAAATTCTCCACAAATAAGCAGCAACTTGGACACCACCACTCAATGACCTTGGTATTCTCGGAGTGAGAATCCAGAAGGTGTGGACTCTGTTGGATTTGGTAGAGGGAAGAAAGAAACCACGATCGCACACAACAACCAAACAAATGGGAGAGTTTAGGGTCTATCATATAGACTGGTGATTAATTGTTTAGTAAAGGTACACGATCGTTTAGGTAATCAGATATGATCATTTAGACGATCATTTAGTGAATCTCGCTCAGTGCGCGATCGCTTAGTAAAACAACACGATCGTTTAGACAAAATGCGCATGTACACGATCGTTTAGGAAAACACTTTTGAGCTGTCGTGTAAGCTCTCGTGAACTAAATGAGGCAATGTACTCTTATCAAGCGATATACTTTGATTCTTTTTCAAAATGAAAACAATTTTCATTTATATCCTTTCAGTTATGATAACCGAAATACAACTTCCCACTTTCATGCACGGTTATGTTGAAAACCACCATAATTATTCTCATAATTGTTTTAATTATAAATAAATATAATAACTAACTTATCATATTAACTAACTTTTCTTCCTTTAACTTGATATAAATTCACATTTATATCATTTTCCTCAATTAATGTATCCCATACATCATGTCAACCTATATCATATATAATTGAACCAATTTAATCATATCATAATAATCAAACTCCTCTTGTCCAATTTTAAACACTTCAAACTGACCCAAAAATTGATTTCTCAACTTGAATCCATTGAGCTACCAGGACCTTATGGACTTATAGTTTTGATAGCTCCAACGGTACGTGAATAGTTGACTAAACTCTTTTGCCGTAAGATCCACCATCCATTAACTGTCGGATACTTCACTAAAGACTGACAGTTGCACTATTTTCACTACAGATATACTTTTGTGTCCATTGGATATAACCAATCAATAGTACGATAACCCTTCACAGATGTTCGTAAGTACACCTGGGCCAATGTACCATTTTGCCCCTGTAGTTACATCTAACTTCTTAAGTACACTAATCCCTCTAATGAACAATATCTTATAGTTCTATTATGAGTGGATACCTCTCGAGCCATGAAAAGATGTGTGGCGCCACATCGTTCAAGCCTCGAAATCAACCCTTAAGGGAGCAATCTATCTACTTACCCCTACTTCGGGGAATGAGTGAATTCCATCTTGAGTGGCTGAGTTCCCAGCTCCCAAATCAGACGAATCCCCAAAGTGGTAGGTTTGAGTCGGTAACCTGGCCACTCGCACCCATGCATATCAAAGGACCGCTCTTAAAGGCAGGAGTTCACAACTCACTCAGGATTAAGGTCATGTTACCTATGGTCATCCTAGTGAAGTGAAATCTCTGTCATGAACGGTGTTATATAACGAGACTATACACTTCGTGATCCGATCTTATACAAACCTCTTTGTATAAGACACCCTCGCTCGCATGTCTCCACATGAATGATCAGGATCAGACCATTTGTAGCATGTCACAACACTTGTAACTATCTACAAAGCGAGCCGCATCGGTAGTGTCACCTGGATAAGGTTTCCCTCCTTTATCCATATACTAGTAATCATTTTGGTTATCACTTAAGGTATGATCCACCTATATATCTCCACATACATGCTTAAGTTACAACGAAAATCAGAGATCTTAGTTTATTGGTTTGTGGTAAAGCAAATAAAACATCTCATGTTTTATAGACAACAATGAAGAAAAAATCGCATATTATTACATCACAAGCATTTGTTCAATACAGGTGTTTACAAACTATAGGACCCAACGAGAGTTTAGGGCATCATCCTCAACACTATGTTGAATAATTTAATTAAAAGAGTTTAATTAATTATTCAACTGCCATTAGAGCTTCAATCTACGGGTCCATAAGGTCCCCTCTGTAGCTCAATAGGGATTATTTAGAATTAATTTCAGATTAATTTGAATTGTTCAAATTAATTGAGGGAATAATTAATATAATGTATTTGATACATTATAATATAAAGTTCATTTTGAGAGGAGTTAAATTTTTTAATATGATTCAAATACTAATTATATGTATGAGATTCATATAATTATATTTAGTATAAATTGTGATTTATATTAAATACCATGCATCAATGAGAGAATAAAAACTATAGGTTAGATTGTATTTCATACAATATAAAACTATAGGTTATGTGTTATATATGATATAACATATATATCAAGTTAGTTATTATATATGGAAATTCTTATAAATAGAAAAATTCTAAAAATATTTATATTTTATAGCAAAAAGCTCTAAAAGTGCTTGTGCTTTGGAACTTTAGGGAAATAACTTCCCTCCCCTTAATTCTCTCTGGAAGAAACGTGATGAGTGGGGCAATTGTTTTTTTTTTTTTTTTAACGAGATTATCTTCCTCATAGACGATAGGTAACAATGGTATATCTCTCTAAAATAAAAAAATCCCCACAAATTCTGGCCTCTCTTCAAAATCTCTCTCCCTCTTCCAAAATCTTAGAGCTCACACAACTCCTGAGAATTCCCATCCTAAGGAGAATACAGAGGTAGTTCTTATGGTGGTGTCTTCATTGACGGTGCTCGGTTCGTAATGGATCGTGAACATTTTGGAAAGGAAATTTCGTGAAGAAGAAGAAATTGTTCTTCATAGGTAAGTTTTCTTGAAACCCAAACCTTATTCTTTCTTTACTGCATGTTGTAATTTTTTTTTTTTTTTTTTTGTGTTTTTGCATAATTTGTATGTTCTATAAAATTTTTCAGTTCTGTTTAAAATTAAAGATCCCAACTTCACTGTGGAATTCACCGCTCTTCAATTGGTATAGGAGCGTGGTTTTTTGTCCCAATTTTTTTAAAAAAAATTTCTAGAATTGCTTTTACAAATTTAGTGGGTTGCATTCTGTAAATTATTCATATGATGAATGGATTTGTGAATGGTTTGCAATTTTTGAATGTTTTAGGATTGTACCTTTTAGATTTATCGCTTTATTTTACAAATTGGTTTGTAAAGGCCTGGTGTTTTGGGCATTTAATTGCAATAGAGTCTATATTTTGAAAGTTTTGGATCATTCGTGATCATTCCGATGTTTTTCTAGAGAAAATGAGGCCCAAATCGAAGAAGGATCGAAGAAATTCGCAATTGTACAGTGGCTACTGTATCGTAGCTTACAACGTTGTGCCTTAGCATTACAACGCTGCAGTGGGTGGAATGAAAAATTTTTCTGTAGCGCTCCAACGCTAGGTGACAGCGTTGCAACGCTTCAAGATGGAAATTTTTTTCTAGTTTACACGCGGTTTGGTTCATGATTCATCTGGTTCACGTCTGGTTCGCTTGGTTCGAGCGGTTCATAGGTGGTTTGGTTGCTAGATAGTTCGATTCATGCGGTTCAAGACCCGTTTCACCTATTTTGAACCAACTTGACTATTATTATGTAGTTATTTTTTAATTAATTAAATTAATATAAATGTCATATTAATTTAATTAATTGCTTAAGAGTCCAATCGGGTCCAATAATTGTTGTTTAAATTATGCATTTGATGTATGATTTAATTCTGTTTACATATGTCATAATGTATGTCATATAGTAAAATCCCACCATAGGCTATGCATTATTCATGCACCATTTATATTATAAATATTATAATATATAGTTGCATGATTTAATTTTATAGCATGCGCATGCATCATATAATATTGGTGTTATAATATATGTTTACATGCATTATATTTATTATAAGCGTCATAATATATAGTTTGAATGTATGGATGAATATATGTTATTAATTATTTCATTACTTTAGTATATAAGTGTTATGTATGTTTAGTAATGAAATGGGATTGCATGTTGCATGAAATTACTTTAGGTTATTTTATAATTGTTATAATTGATTAAGTATGCTTTCACATGCAATAAATGATTTTAATCTATTTTTATTTATTTTATAACTGTTATAATTAAATGAAATTAGAAATTAAAATCAACACTTCAGAGTTGCATGCAAACTTAGGTTAAAATTTTTTTTAAAAAAATAGTTTTAAATTATGATTCACATAGACCCTAAGATCACATTTTTAATGAGATTAGAAATAAGTTTAATCTTTTAATCAGTTTAATAGGATTCAATTGGTTTTAATTAAAAAGATTAAATTTGTAGCAAACATATCTATAAGGGACCTTTTGTCTAAAGTTAGTTCTGTCTAGGTTGGGGTATTTAAGTTGATGGAAACGAAACACCCCTACCTGAAAACTGACCTGGAAAGGTGAATTAGATAGATTTGCTACAAGCATACTATTGTTGATTAAGGTTTGTTAAAGTGTTTAATAAATATTAATCAAAGTTGTTTAACTATACAAAGTAAGCGTTACTTTTGGGAAAATTTAAAGAAATACTTAGTAAAAATAAGAAGTCATATTTTTCTAAGTTAAAGAACCCTAGGTAAAACACTCAGTGGGAGGAAAATGGGTATATGATACTTCATTTTTTCTTTTTACATTTCTCTTTATAAATTCACACTGTGAGATCTATACTCAGCTTCGAGGCACCTTTGCTTGTATCTCCCTTAGGTCAATACCAAGGTGAATGGAGAGAGTGTTTATAGTAAGTGGGAGCGAGACGTGTGTCAACACATCCCTTGGTCTCTCTCATTAGTCTGTAGTAAATTTTCATGCTCGACCTCGAGGCACCTTTGCTTGTGTTTCCTTAGGGATGGAATTTGCATGACTTTTTACTCAAATTCCAAAAATGGATAGGATTGCTTTAGTTTTTGCCCTAATCAATTTTTTCCTATGGTTGGCTCATTGGGGCGGAACTCTAGAATCTAAAATGAGGGTTACACTTACAAGAAGTTAAGCTAGTTAACACTTAATGGTGACTAATAATTACAATAACAAGGAGTTGTTCTGTATATTGGTTGAGATTGTCTCATTTCAGTGAATGGGTACTTGATCACCCTATGGGGACTTTTACCCTGCCTCACTGAAACATCATTGCAAAATAGATGTCACATAGGGTACATTAAATTATTTTGCTAAATTTGATTGATTTTTCCAAATGGGTAATGCTTGAATACTAATATAAATAAATTGTATGTTTCAGAAAATTTCATTACGACTTCCGCAACATTGAATTTACCTATGGGCAACAGACTTACCAGCGAAAATTACGCTACATGGAAAAACACAATCAACATAATATTAATCATTGATAACCTGAGATTTTGATGACCTGAGATTTGTCTTAATGGAGGATTGTCCTCCTGTACCAGCTCAAAATGCTACTGAATCGTTCGAGAGACATATGAGCGTTGGATATGGGTAAATGAAAAGGCTCAAGCGTACATCTTAGCAATCTTTCTGAAGTCTTGGCCAAGAAGCATGAGCTCATGATCACTACCCGTGAGATCATGGAGTCCCTGCGGAGGATGTTCGAAAAACCGTCCACACAACTCAGTCATGATGCTCTAAAAAACATCTTCAATGCCCATAAGCAAGAAGGGACATCTGTTAGAGAACATGTTCCCAACATGATGGTCCACTTCAATGTGGTAGAGATGAATGAGTCTATCATTGATGAGGCTAGTTAAGTTATCTTCATCCTGGAATCTTTACCTAAAGTTTCTTGCAGTTTCGTAGGAATGTTGTTATGAACATGATTTACTACAACTGACCACTTTTCTCAACGAGCTACAGATTTTCCATTCCTTGATGAAATCCAAGGAATAGAAGGGTGAGGCAAATGTTGTCTTGTCCTTTAAGAAGTTCTATAGAGGATCATCCTCTGGAACTAAGTCTGTACCTTCTTCTTTTAGCACTAAAAAGTTGAAGAAGAAAAAAGGTGGAAAGGGGAAAGCTAACCCATCAACTGCTGCCTAGAAGAGCAAGAATGCCAAGATTGCAAAAGGAATTTGTTTCCATTACAACCACGAGGGACACTGGAAAAGGAATTGTCCTAAATACTTGGCAAAAAATGAGAAGACCAAGCAAGGTAAATGTGATTTACTTGGTTTGGAGATTTGTTTATTGGAGAATGATGATTCAGCCTGGATAATAGATTCATGCGCCACTAACCAAGTTTGTCCTTCATTTCCAAAATTAGTTCCTAGCGGTAACTAGAGGCTGGAGAGATGACGATGCGTGTTAGAACTGGACACATCATCAGCTACGGTAGTAGGAATACTTTGACTTTGTTTACAGAAATTGTATATTATACTAGATAATGTATATGTGGTTCCAAGTTTGAAAAGGAACCTTCTGCAAAGTATCTATTAGAACAAAAATATTATGTTTTATTTGATGTAAATAAAGTGTTTGTTTACAAAAATGGTGTATATATTTGTTCTGTAAATCTCAAAGATAATCTTTATGTGCTAAGACTGTTAGCAACTAAAGCCCTCATAAATACTGAACTGTTTCAAACAGTGGCTACTCAGAATAAAAGACTTAAAATTTCTCCTAAAGAAAATGCTCATCATTGCTACCTAAGTTATGACATATAAATCTTAATAGGATTGAGAGATTGATCAAGAATGGACTTCTAAGTGAGTTAGAAGAGAATTCTTTACCTGTGTGTGAGTCATGCTTTGAAGGCAAAATGACTAAAAGATCTTTTACTGAAAAAGATCATAGGGCCAAAGAACCCTTAGAACTTGTACATTCAGACCTCTATGGTCCAATAATGTTAAGGCAAAAGGAGGTTTTGAATATTTCATTGCTTTTACTGATGATTATTCTAAGTATGAATATATTTATTTCATGCAACATAAATCTGAAGCCCTTGAAAAGTTCAAGAAGTACAAGGCTGAAGTTGAAAGCGCATTAAATAAAACCATTAAAACATTTCGATCTGATCGAGGTGGAGAGCATATGGATCTAAAATTACAAGACAATTTGATAGAAGATGGAATTGTATCCCAAATTTCAGCATCTAGTACACCACAGCAGAATGGTGTATCAGAAAGGAGAAATCGAACCCTGTTGGACATGGTTCGGTCTATGATGAGTTATGCTTCTTTACCTAACTCGTTTTAGGGTTTTGCAATACAGACTGCAACTTATATTTTGAACTGTGTTCCATCCAAAAGTGTTATAGAACACTTTTGGAATTATGGAATGGTCGTAAATGTAATTTACGCCATTTTAGAATCTGTGGTTGCCTAGCACACGTGCTTGAGGCAAAATCCTAAGAAATTGGAACATCGTTCAAAATTATGCCTATTTGTAGGTTATCCTAAAGGAATGAGAGGTGATTACTTCTACGATCCTAAGAATAATAAGGTGTTTGTGTTAACAAATGCTATCTTTTTAGAAGATGCCCACATAAGGGAACATAAGCCCCGAAGTAAGATTGTGTTGAGTGAACTTTCCAATGAAAATACTATACCTTCAACAAAAGTTGTTGAAGAACCTAATACCTCAACAAGAGTTGTTGAAGTTGGATCATCTAGTAGGTCAAATCCACCTCAAGTGTTGAGGGAACCTCGATGTAGTGGGAGGGTTGTGAACCCACCTGTTTGTTATATGAGTTTAACAGAAATCCTAGCTATCATAACTGATGGAGATGTTAAAGATCTATTGTCTTACAAGAAGGCAATAAATGATGTTGACAAATATTAGTGGATCACAGCTATAGATCTCGAAATGGAGCATATGTACTTCCATTAAGTTTGGGATCTTGTAGATCAATCTGATGGGGTAAAACCTATAGGTTGCAAGTGGATCTATAAGATAAAACGAGGTGCTGAAGGGAAGGTACAAATCTTCAAGGTTAGACTTATGGCAAAGGGATATATCCAAGTTGAGGAAGTTGACTATGAGGAGATTTTCTCATCTGTTGTCATGTTAAAGTCTATCCGGATCCTCCTATCCATTTCATCATATTATGACTATGAGATTTGGAAAATGAACGTCAAGATTGCATTTCTAAATGACAATCTTGAGGACACCATATATATAGAGCAACCTGAGGGATTCATTACCCAAGGTTAAGAGCAAAAGGTTTGCGAGCTTAATCAACCCATTTATGGATTGAAGCAAGCTTCTTGATCTTGGAATATAAGATTTGATACTACGATAAAATCTTATAGTTTTGATCAGAATGTTAATGAGCCCTGTGTCTACAAGAAAATCATCAATAGTTTACTAGCATTTCTAGTGTTGTATGTAGACGATATCCTACTCATTCGGAATGATGTAGGTCTACTGACTGAAATTAAGAATTGGCTAGCAACCTAATTCCAAATGAAAGATTTGGGAAAGATGCAACTTGTTCTGGGCATTCAGAACTTTAAAGATCGAAAGAACAAAACGTTGGCCTTGTCTCAAGCATCGTACATTGATAAGATGCTTGTCAAGTTTTCGATGCAGAACTCCAAGAGGTAAACCCCTAAACCCTAAAGCCAAGCATAGAGTTATATTGTTTAAGGAACGGTGTCCTAAGACACCTCAAGAGGTTGAAGAAATGGGATGGATCCCTTATGCATCGATTATTGGTAGCCTGATGTATATGTTGTTATGTACTAGACCTGACATCTGCTATGTAGTGGGGATAGTCAATAGATATCAGTAAAATCCATGATTTGATCACTGAACTACCGTTAAGAACATCCTCAAGTATCTACGAAGAACGAGGGACTACATGCTCGTATATGGTTTTAAGGATCTAATCCTTACAGGATACATGAACTCTGATTTTCAGACTGATAAGGATTCTAGAAAATTCACATCAGGATCAGTGTTCACTCTTAACGGAAGAGCAGTAATCTGAAGAAGCACCAAGTAGGGGTACATTGTTGACTCCACTATGGAGGCTGAGTAGTAGCAACTTGTGAAGCTACTAAGGAAGCTGTGTGGTTCAGGAAATTTCTGACTGATCTGGAAATGGTTTCAGACATGTTAAAACCCATCACTCTTTATTGTAATAATAATGATGCTATGACTAATTCTCCAGAGCATAAGAGTCACAAGCGTAGAAAACATATAGAGCGAAAGTATAATCTCATTAGAGAGATTATGCATCGAGGGGATGTAATCATCACGGAGATAGCTTCGAAGCACAACGTTGTTGATCCATTTACAAAGGCCCTTATGGCTAAGGTGTTTGAGGGTCACCTGCAGAGTATGGATCTATGGTACAAACCACATCTAGTCTAGGGCAAGTGGGGGATTTTGTACCGCGTGCGTATTATACCCTAGTTTACTGTTTTGTGACTTTGATGATGTACACCCTACTAGCTTTAGGACAAGTGATTGTTGAGATTGATGCCTTAAATCTCATGAGTCCTATAGTTTGTAATTATAATGTACAAATATTTTTGTTTATTTAACAAAATATGAGATGTTTTATTCGACATTTAGTAGCATTAACCCACAAACAAATAAACTAACATCCAAGGTTATCTACTGTAGCTTAAACATGTATATAGAAACATACAGTTGGATCATGTTTAAGTGATAACCTAAGTGATCTGTAGTAGATGGATAAGGCTGGATACCTTATCCTGATAACACTGCAAATACGACCGCTTTGTAGATGTTACAATTGTTGTAAAGTGCTATAAATGATTTGATCCTGATCATTCATGTAGAGACATGTGAGCGAGGGTATTCTATACAAAGGGGTTTATATTAGACCAGACCACGAAATGATTAGTCTCATTATATAACACTGTTGATAATAGAGACTTACATTTCACCAGGATGAACATAGGTGACATGACCTAAATCTTGAGTGAGTTTTGAATTTTTGCCTACGAAAGCGATCCTTTGATTTGTATGGGTAAGAGTGGCCAGATCACCGACTCAATAAGCCTACCATTTCGGGAATTCGTCTGATTGAGAAGTTGGGAACACAACCACATAAGACGGAATTTACCCATTCTCTGACGTCTGGGTAAGTAGATAAATTTCTCCCTTAAGGATTGATTTCGGGCTTGAACAATGTGGCGCCACACCCTCTCTTAGCCCGAGAGGGGTTTGTCATAGTTGGATTATGGCTTATTGTTCATTAGAGGGATCAGTGGTACTTAAAATATAATTACAGGAGCAAAACGGTAATTTTGGCCCAATTGTACTTACGAGTAATTTGTGAAGGGTCATCACACTATTTACTGGTTATATCCAATGGACACAGAAATATATCTGTAATGCAAAGAGTGCAGCTGTCGGTTTTTATTGGAGTGACAAATAGTTAATGGATGTTGAATAATTTAATTAAAAGAGTTTAATAAATTATTCAAGTACCATTGGAGCTTCAATCTACAAGTCCATAAGGTCCCCTCTATAGCTCAATAAAGATAAATGATAATTAATTTTGGATTAATTTGTGTTCAAATTAATTGAGGGAATTAATTATATATGTTATAATTAATTTAAATTAATTATATGTGATATAGTTATTTTAAATTAATTATATGTAATATAGTTAATATAATGTTTTTGGTACATTATAATATAAAGTTTATTTTGAGAGGAGTTTACTTTTTTAATATGATTCAAATACTAATTATATGGATGAGATTCATATAATTATATTTAGTACAAATGTGATTATATTAAATACCATGCATCAATGAGAGAATTAAAACTATAGGTTATATTGTATTTGATACAATATAAAACTATAGGTTATGTGTTATATATGATATAACATATAGTTATATATATATATATGATATAATAAGTTAGTTATATATATATAATAATATATTTATTTAAATAAAATTATTTTAAGTTTAATTTTAATTTTCAAAATTAAAGGGAGGAAATAACTTCCCTCCCTTAATTCTCTGGAAGAAACATGATGAGTGGGGGATTTTTTTTTTTTTTTTTAATGAGATTATCTTCTTCACATAAGATAGGTAACAATGGTGTATCTTTCTGAAATAAAAAATCCCCACAGACTTCTGCCTCTCTCTCTAAAATCTCTCTCCTCTTCCAAAATCTCAGAGCCACACAACTCCTGAGGAGAATGCAGATGTAATTCTTGTGGTGGTATCCTCATTGGCGGTGCTTGATTCGTGATTGATCGTGAACGTTTTGGAAAGGGAATTTCGTGAAGAAGAAGAAATTGTTCTTCAAGTGTAAGTTTTCTTGAAACCCTAACCTTATTCTTTCTCTTCTGCATGCTATAAAAAATTTTGTGTTTTAGCCTATGTTCTGTAAAATTTTTCAATTCTATGTAAAATTAAAAATTGGAAATGATCTCCGCTTTCGTTGTGGAATTCACCGTTCCTTTAGGTGTATCAATGGTCTATCAACAGTTATTCAGAATGGTTACTAACAAGAGAGATTGAATCATTATAAGTTGATGATAATGTACTAGAAAAATAATACTCTAAAATAAATGAATAAATATTCAAGAAAAATAGAAATACATGAGCACTTGTTGACTGATAATATGTTTTATGAACGGTAAATTTTATCCATGTTGTTACACCAATAAGGATGAAATTGAAATGATTAAAAACGAAAATAAGTTTCAATGTTTTTTTTTTATATATATTTGCAAATTTTAAAAAGTCATTGCTAAATCTTTAAGTTTAAGATTTTTTTTTAATTTTTATTTTATATTTTTACAACTACCCCTAACCATCTCACCATGAATGAGAGGGGAAATACTATATGGAAAGCATCTTTTAAGATAAAAAAAACACTAAGAGAGGAAGCCGGCTACTAAGGCATGAGCGGATTTGTACTCCTCTCAAAATATGTAACAAAAAGGAAAAAGTATTAATAAAGTTCCCAACATATAGAATATCCTTGATGCACAAGCCCAACTCAGCAAAAAATGTATCCTTCCTACACAACAAGTTAATCACCTCTAACGCATTAGACTCCTCTACGATCCACAATTTGATTCTAGCCCATGTTGTTTTTGAGTTGGATATCGTTCTTTCACATGAGTACATTTCAAACCAATCAATTGACTATTGGATCAATTTTTTTTTTTTTTAAATTAAATCCGTAAACATTCTTTTTACTTCTAAATTCCTTGTTTTACCATCTACTTTTTACCTATGCTTTCAAAATTCAAACCAAAATTTGAAAACTAGTTCTCAACTATTGTACTCAATAAAGATGCAAATTATTGTAAAAAATTAGAAGAAAATACACTTATTTTTCAAAAATCACAAAACAGAAAATGAAATGATTGCCAAACGAAACATAAATTAGTTGAGTTATATTCAAGCTATCGTCTATCGACCACTTGACATGTGATTCGCTTAACGGTTAGTTAAATGGTTAATTCTTTTTCTCCAACATTAGTGTTCCTCCTTCGTTCAACTGTTTGTCTTGTTAGGACACTATTTGATAATCATTTGATTTTTAAATTAATCCTATAAATATTAGTTGCACCTATTGATTCATTTTTTATATTGCATACATTTGAGAAATATTTTTAAAATCTAAACCAAGTTTTGAAAAATTAAAAAGATAATTTTAAAAAATTTATTTTTATTTCTAGAATTTGGCACACTAAGTATTCAATTGTTACTTAGGAAAGGTGAAAATCGTAATTAAAAAAAAGGTAAAAAAACAAATGTACTTTTCAAATATCAAAAATTAAAATCTATTAAATTTCCTCGTCTCTTAAAAATTTATCACTTTTGAAAGGATGCTAATATTACTTTTGAAATATAAAAATTATCATTTTAAAAACACTTAATTTTTTCAAAACTATTTATAAACAGGTGAAAGCGACATCCAATTGATATCCTTTCTCTTAATTTTTTATCACTTCCTTTTACCTTTTTCTTTTTCTCTCTTTCATATAGCTTTTTTTCCTTTCAACTTTCCCCCCTCCATCCATTTCATATATTTTTGTTTCTCCCACTATGTAGCTTTTGCCCCTCCCAAATGTGTGTTCTTTTTAATTATTTAATTTAGGTTGAGTTCGATAACTATTTGAATCTCATTAGAAAATTATTTCATTTTTATTTTTAGTTTTAAAAAATTAAATCTATTTTCTCAATATTCCTTATAATGATTTGTAACTTTGTTAAGTATAATGATTGGGTTTTTAGCCATCCTAAAACAAAAATAATTTTTAAAAACTATTTTTTTAGTTTTCATAATTTATCTTGTTTTTTTAAACTATCGGTAAAGTAGATTATGAAAGAATAAATTTAAAAGTAGAAGTAGTGTCTATAGGCTTAATTTTCGGAAACTAAAAATAAAAAACGAAAAGATTATCAAACGGGGTTTTGATTTTTGGTTTTAAATTTTTTAAAATTGAGCATACAAACACCTCTACTACCTCTAGATTTCTTCCTTTGTTGTCTATTTTTTATTCATATTTTAAAAAACCAAGTCAAAATTTGAAATTATAATTTTTAAAAATTTGTTTTTGTTTTTGAAATTTGGCTAAAAACTCAATTCTTATACTTAAAAGAAAAATGCAAACCATTGTAAGAAAATATGAGAAAATAGACTTAATTTTAAAAAACAAAACAAAAACGAGATAGTTACCAAACAAGGTCTTAATGATTTCAGAATCATTTTTAAATAATAGCATGGACATAATTCAATTTATATAAAATATGTATAATTGATCAATAGATCATAGGTTTGAATCTTTCACTTCAAATATTATTATCGATCTAAAAAAACACTTTTGAAACACAAAAATAATACTCATGTAAAAACACCTCCAAACCTTCTAAAATTACTTTTCGAAAACGTGGAACTAAACAATAAAATTGATAATTTACTATTTCAAATGGCCTTAAGCTCAACAAGTATTAAAATAATTTACCATAAATTTTCAATATTATCAAATTCACACATCATTACCCTTTTTGGTTATCCATTTTCGTTCATAGTTTCAAATTGCTAGTTCACATGTGTTTCAATGGCCATTAATTATTTTAATTATTTTTTCAAGACAAAGATCGAAAAGACAAATGTCGAGGAAGGAAGAATATGATTAATTAGAATATGTTAGCTTAATTTCCATTTTACCTCTACTTGTGATAAACATTATAAAATATGAGTCTTTCTCCTCTGGTATGAGACACATTATAGTTCTATTAAAAGATTTACAAATTTGATTCCTGGAAGATTACTCTTTGAGACCACTTAGGCCTACTTCAAGTCCAAACAATTACAAGAGAACGTGTCACTAGACATTAGCAATAAAAACCATTTAGGATAAGGAGTATAAAGAATTGAAGATCTTCGATCCTCCAAAGCTTTTCTCGCAACACAATGTGCAAGAGTATTCTGATCGGTAAACATGTGAATAAACGATTACTCCAATTCATTGCCTTGTTCCTTAGCCTCCACAATAAAGAAAGAGACTTTAGAAATATTGATAGGAACCTCATTTAACATATTGATTACCTCCAAACAATCAGAATCAACCAATATATTCGAGATATGGATTGAAGAAATACACTCAAGCTTAGAACATATTGTCGTCGCTTCAAGGAGCTTCACCTCCTTACAATGGGGGACAATCTTAAAAGCTAGCCATACGAACACCCATCAGATGGTTCCAAAGCACCCAACCTAGACCGTTTGAATTGGAATCCAGGTTCCAAACAACATCCATGTTCAACTTCCAAAAAGAAGTTGCATGAGGCTGTCATCCAATCAACGATGGAATATGGTGAGGACGAGTCTCCCTCTTTCCTTTACTCTCGAATCCCGTGCCAACATGATCAACCTAAAAAATATGTTTGGTAATGGAATTACTTATAGACTTCGCATCACCTTGCTGCATTTAAAACACCATCTTATTCCTAACTTTCCAAATCTGCCACATAACAATCACGACATTATCTATATTCATAGAAACCACACGATAAAAAATCCAGTGTCAAATAATCTTGATAGGTCCATTGAGACTTGTCATCTCAAAGAACATCAACATTTTGTTAAGATAAACCTAGACAAGATCTCTCTAAAAATCGGATACTTTCATATAATCTATTGTAATTTTCACATGCTCCCTAAGAGATACACAAAAGATCAGAATGAACTCTCTTTTTGAAAAATTGGACCCGAAAAATATCATGAATAATTCTCCAACAATAAATCTTTTGCCTTGGGGGGCTTTAATCTTCTAGAAAAATTGGCAACAAAGACTTAAAAGTACTCTCGATGGGCAAGCTTGATGGACCAGCTAGCTTGCATCCCA
The DNA here is from genome assembly GCF_009727055.1 of Benincasa hispida. Taxonomy (NCBI): domain Eukaryota; kingdom Viridiplantae; phylum Streptophyta; class Magnoliopsida; order Cucurbitales; family Cucurbitaceae; genus Benincasa; species Benincasa hispida. The sequence goes on along the minus strand of NC_052350.1, from coordinate 23,354,227 downwards.
ATTAGCAAGATTTAAACCCATGAAGTAAACACTTTTAATAGTAAAAATTTTCTTTTTGTCAAGATCCCAAATAACTTTGAATTTTGTCATTTGTTTCAATAATACTCTTATACTTTTAAAACTTATAATATTACTACTAAGCTTTCAAAAAAATTCAAAACTATCATCGGAATAAAACATCCTTCAGAATTTCGAATAGAAATCAAGTCTTAGAACTATATGATGACGACTTAAAACGATGTGAGATTATCTAAATTATCTTTCTAGGTCACTATTACACTGTCTTATATCTCCATTTCTGTTCAAATTTTACCAAGGGTATGTGAAAATTTTGAAGGTAATATCGTCACTTTTAATAATAAAGATATATTTTAAAATGAACGAAGTTCAAAGACATTTTCTTATAATTTGACATTTTTTTTTAAAGATGGAAATACATTAACCAAGAAACAAACGATTCCCTTTAACAAGGTGAAGAAGCCACAAAAGGAACACAGCAAAAGGTGCTCGAAGATTTCTTCCAAGTTATATATTTATTTTTCCAGAAAAACACAACAATAAGTTGTTTACAAATTGGGTTTTATCTATTTATGAAATTGGAAAATTTATTTTTATAGAGATACAAATATTTGTTATTAGAAATTAATTGAAGGATTGAAAATAATATTCAAAGAAAGAACATTTACAAATTGGACATGAAATCGTTTGGTGGATTCATCATTCATTGGCTAAATAAATCTGCTGTGATAGTGAAACTTTTGTTTGTTGGAGATTATTTTCCTTACTAGGTTTATTGACCTTGCCTCTCTGGTAAAGGTCCCCCACCAAGAGGTTTTTTTTTTTTTTTTTTTTTTTTTTTTTTTTTTTTTTAATTTTATGATCTATTGTCCTAAAAAATAAAAAGCTAAAAGATAGAACATTCAAGGACAAAATTAATACTCTCCCACATATGTGGTTGAAAATTAAGTCATATAACCTTCCTCATCTATTTTAAGTAGGAGTGTTCATGGATTGGGTTGAAGAATTTTTTAGATCTAACCCAATTGTTCGGATTGTAAATTTTTTCAATCCAAATTACCCTTATTAAAAAATGAATCAACCCAACCCAACCATAAATATTTGGGTTGGGTTGGGTTGATCGGTTTTTTCAGATCATTGGATTTTTTGAACACCCCTAATTTTAAGAGTTAAAAATATTAGAGAAATTTTCTCAAATAGAAAACAATGTCAAATTATTTACAAAAATAGCAAAAAAAAAAAAAAAATTGATAGACACTGATAGACTTCTCTCAACGTCTATCACATAGTATCAACGATAGACTTCTGTCAATTTCTATCCGTGATAGACACTGATAGGCTTCTATCAGCCTTTATCAACCTGTATCAAAGAAGATTAAATTTTGCGATTTTGTGTAAATAGTTTTCTTTATTTTTCTATTTTTGAAAATCTCTCAAAATACTATCTATCTTTAATTAAAAAAATAAATAAAATAAAATAATACTCTCTCTTTTTCTATACAAACTAAAACGTTTACTCTTAAAAAAAACATTTACTACATTGAATTTAATATATTGTATTAGATTTTTATAATACAATAGAAGGGAGAGATTTGATGGTTGTTAACATATTTTATATGTCAATTCAGCCATTTCATTATTATAAAAAAATATTAATTTTAATATCCACAACAAATATTTCAAATTACCTATCATTTTCTTTAATCAATACTTTAAAAAGAAAAATAAAACTTTCTGTATTGTTACGAGTCATTTATGGATCAAAGAAAAAAATCTAAACAAGGAAGAAAAGATGTAGGATGAAGGCCAAGACAAGGTATATTGGAAGACTGAAACATTGGGCCAAGAGCGGAAGAGAATTGGTGCCTAGTTTTGAGCCTGGCCTCAGCCAGAGGCCAACTCACACCTTCGCCTCAATCTATATTATAGTGATGATAATTCAAACTTTTTTGGACTCACTAGATAAATAACGAAATTTAAAATTTCATTTAGAAAAATAGTAAAATATTTTAAATATTGTGAAAATAGAAAAACTAAATTAAATAATAAAAAATAATAATATGAAATTGTCAAAACTATCCTCAAAATAAAAGACCCAACGTTCATATATTGAAGTTAGAGAGTTTCTAAATTGTTCAAAAAATAACAAATATACTATAACTAAAATAATTACCACGATAAACAATGCAATCTACCAAACCTGGAATCCCTACCTGATATGATTGCTACACAAACCAAGGCGTGCTATCAAATCATTACAAAAAAAATATATTAAAAAAACACAAAGAACTCTAATCCCACAAAAAAAAAAAAAAAAGAATTTTTGACTTTCTTCCGCCGAAATCAAAACACATAAAAAGTGTGAAGAAAAAAAATCACTCTCTGTTCGGTGATCAATCACAGAACCTCTCTGTTCAAGTGGCACACCATAAAATCTCTCTACCCACTACGAGGAGAATCCCTACCATTGTCGCAAGGTAAGTGATTGTAAATCGTAGAAGAAACTTTCACCTTCTCATGTATACTCTTCTCTAACCCTCGTTTATCCATTTAAGGGACATCAAAACTAATCATATTGCAACGGACTCCAAAAATGATCCACAGGGTTTTTCACGATATTACCATAGGGTTTTTTCATAACATTGTATAGGATTTTTCACGACAATACTACATGGTTTTTCACAGGTAGGGAAACCAAAACCTTTCTACAATCTTTCTTTTCGTCCATGCACTGTAATTTGTTCTATACATTGTTATCATCATTAGAGGTAAGAAATAAGTGTTGAATAGAAAGCTTTGGTTATAATATATTGAGATGTTTATTTTTCATAAATAATTAAAGATTTACCAAATTGTTTAAAAATAATATTTTATTTCGAATCTCTAGGCAAGCCCCAATAAATTCTTACTTTTTAGAATTCCAAAACAGAAGCGGAATGCTAATTGTTTATAGCCATTTTATAAGTGTAAAAGTAAGCAACCCTTTAAATGCATCTAAAGAAGGATTAAAGATATGGGGAAAAAAAAGAGAGAAAGAGAAAACTGAAGGAAGAACAAGAGTCCGTGAAAAATCGTAAGGTTGTTAGAATAACTGGTGGGAAAAAACTAGCAAACAAAGACTCAGTAATTATCAACAGTGAGGACGAGATAACTCTCTAGTCAAATACATTGTGTTTTCAAAAGCTTGGAAATCAATTATTTCAGTATTGTGATCAGATTGTTGGATTGAATGGTCTGTTCCTGCTAACTTAATATTCAAATACATTGTATTTCTAGAATTACCAGACGATATAGTATAAACAACTACACACAAATCATTATGGGGGAAGTTCGATAAAATTGACATAAGCAACAAAACATCCTTATCTTAAACAATCCAAATGAGATTCGAATAGTTGCCACCATCCCATTACAATGGCAAATGGGATATAGAGAGATTGGAAGACAGAAAAAGCTTACCTTGAATGTAATCAACAAATTGTTAGAAGAACGAATTTATCAAAATAGAGATATACAAATTAGATATTGATTCATTTTGAATAAAATCAAAAAGTAGTTATATCAATCAAATATGATATTAAATTGCCAATTCGAAATTCAAATCGGCTAAAAAATGCACCACATTTTTTTCTTGAATCATTTGGTGGAATCTCATAACCAAAGCTTCCCATTTACATTGATATTCAGAATTGATATATCAATTACACTGTATTCAATAATGTTGTTAGTTGTTGTACTAAGGACAAATTCGATATTATAAAAGTGGACGTCACGTGGTGGCACGTATTTTGTCAAAATTCTTATTATTTTCGATTTTTGACGTAAATCCAAAGGACCCCTGAATTTTGCCATTGTCTCTAATTTTCCAATATTTTTCTCTGAATTTGTTAGGTTGTATTAATTTGAATCTAAATTTTCAATTTAAAACTAGACTTTAAACTTAAATAAGTCTAGCAATTTTAAGGTTCAATAATATACCCTCTAATTTTAACAAAAGTAATATAAAAATCTTCCTAGAATAGTTTGTTATGGGTGAATTTAAATTTGGCAAAATAAGTCAAATATAGAACAAATTAAAAGAAAGATAAGTACAAGATAGAGTAGGTTTTTGGGTTCAAATAAATCTAGGTGTCTACTAATCATTGATTCAATCATATCTAATCTTAACTTATGTATGATAAGAAAAAATCCATCTCATCATTATCTAAAGAGGAAAAGATAAACTTAAGTTATTCTTTCTATATATATACATCATCGTAATTTCATTTGAGGTAACTTAAATCTTGCTTTCAAACTCTCTAGCTTCCATACTATTTCACTCTTTGATTTAAGCATCAGAGTGTGTGTGACAAGCATTACATCAGTGTGTAAATATTTTTTTTTTTTTTTTTTTTTTTGTAGACCACATTTTTCTCTTCTTCAAACAATTCTCTAATGGTATTGTGAGAAGGTCATGTGAGGTTCTCCTACCTAATTTTTGGCATCTATTAATTTTAATAAAATAAGGTTTTGCATAAAAACAATTGTAACACAAATTAACCATCAAACGGGAGCTTAAGCTTAAATAAATATTTTAATTTTCACCCATCATTAAAATTTTGCTACCGCCCTCTGGTTTTAATAAAGAAAAAGTAAAAATCTTTACAATTCATTAGGGTTACTAAAAATAAAATTTTACACAAAAATAACTTTGACCAACGAACAAATTAACAATTAAATTTTCTTTTTTTTTTTTTCCAAAATTCATAAATATCAACGAGTATTTTTTTCTTTTATCTCTAATGTTTCTACTTTCCCCAAAATTTTATGATATCATTTTATATTTCATAAATATGTTTTATAATTCATTAAACACATAAAACCTTTTTTTTATCAAGTATTAATGAAATTGCAAGTTTTAAAAGAGGTAAACTATTATAAGAAATTGAGAGAAAATAAGCTTAATTTTCAAAAACTATAAATTGAAAACAAAATGGTTGCCAATAGAGTCTTTTAGTCATTTAAAAACACTTTAAAGGGGGGCGTTTGGACCCTTCAACTTCAACTGGATGGGGTGATCTATTATAGCCCACTCCATGTTTGGGGTTTCAATTACCATATTTACTATTTGTTACAGTGTTTACTATTTACTGTCGAAACTAAAACAGTGTATACTCCAAACACAAACTATTATAACATAGACTAAAATAGTATGCACCACAACACATAGACTATTATAACCTACAACCCAAACACAGACCATTATAATTTAGAGTAAAAATGGTATTCGCTCCAAACACAGACTATTATAACCCACAAACTATAATAACCAATTCAGTGTCCAAACGGTCCTTAAGGGGTGTTTGGGGCACTAAATTGAGATAGGATGTCTAGAGTTTCTATGTCTGATGAGCTCATATGTTTGTGTTTAGGTGCAGAGTTGAGTTCATATATGTAGGGTATCTTGTGTATTTTTTTGAACTCTAATTTATTTTTATGATTATTATTTTTGTTTTAAAACTTTTTCATTCAGTAATTCTACCATCTTTGTTTGAATAAAATATGAATTGTAATTTTTTTCTTTAATTTTTAAAGCTTTTCTTTCTTTCTTTCTTTTTTTCTTTTTTTGGGCAATGAATAGCAATTAACCACTACATTTCTTGCAGAAATATGGTTAAATAAAATGAGAAACTAAAGAGAAATTAAGACCTTCTATTCCTAATTTTCTTCATGAATTTCATCATCTTCTTCTTCTTTTTATTCTTCTTTATGTTGTTGTTTTGTATTTTTACTCTGTTATGAACTTTTTTTAATTGAATCCCCCCCATCATCTTAACTGCCAATGGAATGCCACCACATTTTTTCAACAATTTCACTTTCAATTCTTCCAAATTTGGATGATCATTAAAGAACAAATCTTCATTTTTTACTAATTCTCGCTAAAAAAAATGTTCCAAAAAAATCTCAATTTTATAGTTTTTTGGTTATATGTTACATACTTTTCAACTATATACTTTTCCAAATATTCTTAACACTCATTTGATATGTGAATTCAATTAAACAAAAATATATTTTACAAATTTCTATGTATAAATATTTCACTTAATGTAGACAAAATACTATATTTACATAATCAACAACCCTACAATATAGTTTAACATTTATCGGTCTTATAATAATCGAAAGTGGTTGTCAAAGTTGATTATCGAAGATGGTTTTTATTGGAGTTTGTAGTCGGAAACGGCTATCGGAGCCTTAAGTTGGTCGCATGAAGGTAGTATCGGAGTTGGTTGTTGGGGTTTTGTCATCAGAACGTGATGTTAAAGCTCGGAGTTGCTCGTTAGAGTTGCTCGCTCAAGGTGGTCATCAAAAGTTGATCATCAAAGGTGATTTTCGTTGGAGTTTGTAGTTGAAGGTGGTTTGTTGGAGTTGGTCATTGAAGTTTGTTATCGAAGGTGGTTGCTAAGAGCCTGAAAGGTCGGTGGTCATCGGAGTTGATCACTGGAGTTATCATCAGAGGTGGTTGTCTGTCACACCCCGCCCCAGATCAACCCTCTTAGCCTAGAGAAGGGCGTAACTACAGCAGTTATCACCCTTAGGCTGACACTTACTGCCTAAAAACTCTTGCAGAATAACTCTGATACCATCAATTTTATATGCAACGGGACGGCTGTAGGTCCACAAAATTTATTAACTTAGAAATTTAAATATATTAGAAGTATTTACAACATTAGATTACAAGTCTCAAAACCCACAAACCCTAGTCCCTATATGAACAATAGTAACATGTGTACAATATTAACAGTAACCACCTAGCAAACGGTTACAAGTATTTTAGTCCTTTAGTGGCAGAGCAGATACTAAGCTATCTTCAGAGGATTTGACCGCTACCTGGGGGGGGGGGGGGGGGGGGGGGGGGGGGGGGGGGGGGGGGGGGGGGGGGGGGGGAAGGAAACAAAAACATTTGAAAACGGGGTGAGCTTACGCCAGTGAGTGACCGAGAAAACATAGTAAATTCTCATGGCATAATTTCATGTAATGAAGTTTTTATCTGAAATATAAACTTTTGCAGTACTTGTACTGTAGCATAAACGTTTTCCCAAGCATAAAATTATATAAAGCTGTTTTAAAACATAAAATAGTAAAATCATTTCTCAATAAAATACTGTATAACTGGTAAAATAATCCCTACACCAACTATAGTCCAAAGAGAACCCTTTTCTCAATCTCTGACTTTAATCACCTGTGGCCACATTAGGTACTACTGCTCAGATACCTTCTCCTTGTACTTCAGTATCGAGCTACTAGGAATACCTTCTCCAACGTACTTCAGTATCCCGTTGTCTTGGTACCTTTTCAAACGTACTTCAGTACCAAATAGATACCTTCTCCTTGTACTTCAAGTATCTAGTTGGTGGATGTCCTTTTTTCCTTGTATTCGGCATCGCATTTTACCAAAACTATTTATAAACAAACTTTTCCTCTTTAAAGCAGTAACAGTATAACAACATATACAACATGGCTTTTAAAGATGATAAGCATGCTGGATAAAATCAACATATGTAAATAGTTTCTTCAAACAATATGCAATGCGTTCAAATCACAATTCAACTTGCTTGGAAACCACTTTAGAAAACTAGTAGGTATGAAGAATATTTTCCGCAAACATGCTTTTCTGTAAAACGTTTGTAATCAAAACAGTTTAAAAAACATTTGTACATTTTAGCCACCCACCCTCGATTTCTTAGGAAACTTTTCACTCTAATAGCTCCTCGGTCCTTTTCACCCCTAAAATCTCAGATTCAACTTAAAAACTTAGAATTACTCATAGTTCCAAACCTTATTTGGAAATACTTCCTTCTACAAGCTTATTCTAAAATGTCTTAGGAATCTTACCCCCTAAACTTTCAGCTCAGAAATTCTCATGGTTTGGCCGAAATCTCAAAATCTTCAAGACTGACCCAGACTAATCCGATAGTCTGACCCTTCTGCCTTCTTCTCAACCTCCAAGCCAGTTCCTTTGAGGCCTTTTCCCTGGTAGCCCTACCTTAAAAAACTAGACTTCCATAGATTTTCAGATGGCTTTAGAGTCACTCAACGCACGAGTATATTGGAAGATCTCCTCGTCCAAAGTTGACACATTCCTTTGAAACCCTCACTACCCTCTACTTTCTCTAACGAAATTCATGATTTTTGTGTGATTTGAAAATGAAATCCCAACACTCCCTATTTATAAGTATTCAAATTGGCTCGTGGGATTGACAACACCTACTTGGCTGCATGGCCAAATGTTTAATCCTCCCTTTATCAGAAGTTGACTTCAACCTTGGTTCAATGTGTTCTTCCCAAACGCATCCAACACAATTTCTTAGGGTTTTAAAGATTTCTCTTAATCGGACACCTAGATTTTAATTGACATTTGTCTTACGTCTTCGAGCTTTGTTTTGTATTCAAATTAGGTTTTTTACATGATCATATCCACCCCAACGTGTCCAAATACATCGCCCCAGAAGCTTGCTCGGCCGTTCAATGCATAGGCGAGGCGGTGGGCGTGACGTTTCGAATTGGACAAAAGCAAGGCTAACGCATAGGCGCTCTCGGCTCTTTCCGCTCTCGGCAGTGTCACTCACTCCACTCTCGCAATGTCGCTCTCTCCCACTTTCTCGCTGGTCTCGCCCTCTTCACTCTCGCTCTCTCCAGCAATCTCGCCGGTCTTGCTCTCTCCAATCTCGCTTTCTCTCCAGCTTTCCTTTCTTCCAACTTTTCTCTCCACTCTCGCTCTCTCCAGCTTTCTCGCTGGTCCGCTTTCTCCCATCTTCTATCCAATCTCGCTCTTTCCCATTTCCTCTCCAATCTCGCTGGTCTCGATCTCAATGATCTCGCTCTCAACGATCTTGCTGATCTCACATCTCAATGATGCTCAGCTCTTAGCTACTGCGAATTGTTTGTCTCCGTGCAACTTCTACACGTTTTTTCCAGATTTTCCCCAAAATAATTTCCCATATTTTTCTCAGTTCTTCAATCCTTTCTTCATCCATAATGCATTTCACATAACTTCTCTATACTTAGCCAAAATTTCCCAAACTCAATTTCCATATTTTTCTTTTTCAAATCCCCATCCCTTCTTCACCATTTCATACTAACTTTCTCATCAACCTACTTATTGTTCAAATTTCATTACAATTTTACCAATTAAAGCTCAACTTAAATTATTCAAGGAAAATCTACTTAACACTTAGAAATTTCCTTCCCCTTAACTTAGGATTTAACTTTCACTTAGTTAATTCCTTTTATCACTTGCTTAAGTAAGGAAAATAGAAATCCGGGTTTCACATTGTCGGAGTCTAGAATTGGTCGTCGGAGCTGGTTGTGCAAAGGTGGTCGTCGGAGTTGGTCGCCAGAGTTGTCATTGGAGGTGATTGTCGGAGCCCGAAATTGTCATTAGAGGTGATTGTCGGAGCTCAGAATTGGTCGTCGAAGTTGTCATCAGAGGTGTTGTTAGAGCTCGAAGTTGGTCACTAGAGTTGTCATTGGAGGTGGTTTTCAGAGCATGGAGTTGGTTCCTAGAGTGTGACAATGATAGTAGCCTTATGTGAGCATAGGTGGAATCATTGAAAACATGGGAAGAAGGGAAAGTTGGGGTGAGTTGGTATATTCTCCACCAACATTTAAAGTTGGTGTGCTAAATATTGAGTTGGTATATTATACCAACTCATGTTGGTAAGCCAAACACCCGCTTAGTTTTTTTTTTTTCAAAACTACTAACAAAATCATGAAATCGACATCCAATTGATTTCATTTCTCTTATTCTTTTTTATCACTTCCTTTTTTTTTCTCTCTCTTCCATATACCTTTTTTCCTTTTGATTTTTTTTTTTTACTTTTTCATTTTTTTGTTTGGAAAACTCCCCATTAATATTGAAGGAATAAGCATAAAAATAATAGAGAAATTAAAAGAAAACAATAAAACTAGAAACACAAGAATTAACATGGAAAAACTCCAAATCAAAGAAAAATCATAAACTAGAAAGAAATCCACTACGTGAAAAAATATTATAATCACGCATAATAATTCTCTCCCTAACTCTAATTATAAAAGCATTCTCTCAAAGTATTTGACTACCTACACCCTCTTTCCCACTATTAAAGTAGAGAAAACAAAAGAGAATTTAACTAGAGTTAGCACACAAAGCTTAAAGTGTTTCTAATTGGGACGATATTAAACCAAAGACATGGACTCCTTCTATGTGTTTGGAGCCCATGACTTCCTTGATCTTTTCAATTTGAGACAATTGTACTTCTAATATTTTTCCAAAACTCAACAAATTCTACCTTGGTAAGATATCTAAAAAATCCACAACGTCTGGAACATCCATTTTCTTCACCGACAATCATAATTTTCATCTTGGAAAATTATAATTCACTCCATCATAGAGAGTAGATCACTTGGAATACTACTTTCTAAGATTTTCCTTATTTATCACTTGTCGATATACCTTGTTGAAATTTTTAGTGTAACTTCCACCTACTTGGCTCACCTAGAAGTTCTTCAGTCATGGATATAACGGCTCACCTAGAAGTTCTTCAATCTTGGACATAACTTTCACAACACACCTTACATAACCGCCGAGTCAATGCAAATTGTGGAACTGCTAAAATCATATTCTCTATCATAGTAAAGCAAACATACCATAAAAATGAATTTCGTCTTCTTCAAATGAAGTTACTATCTCCCCTAATGAGAAAGAAAATGTCAGCACTGATCCAAAGAACTTTGATGAACTTCTCTTTTTTTTTTCTTGTGCTCAAACTGTTTGCATTCCCGATAGCCTATCTTCTGCTCGACGACTCTCTTTTTTTAATCTCTTTTGGAATCACTCCAGAACTGCACTTCCGAAATTGCACTAAAGCACCATCACCGCTTAACTTACACTTGTATAACCTAGATTGTATGAACACATCTCTTGACTTGCACTTTTCATAAGTCAAAATCAATCATTCCATCAAATTTCTCCCCTTCAAAATATACTAAATTCATAAAGCTTGACACATTTATTTCACTCCTAGCAAATCAGCAAATAGTGAACAACCCACCCTAGTCATAATATCAAAGCCTATTTCAAGAATTCTTTATGATGCAGAAGTTTAGAATATGCTGCAACTATGGAGTATGCTCAAAATATCAAGAAACTACGAATACTCGAAATTTCAAGAAACTATGAACCTACAACTTGAAGGGATTTAATTCCAAGCGGAAGCGTACGAATGTCGTATGATTCAATTTTCAATTTTATTTTAAAATAGAAAAACAGAGAAGAACAAGGTGTTGAGGTTAATGCCTTATATCTCATGGGTCTTGTAATTTGTAATTATAATGTATAAACAATTTATTTATCTAATAAAATCTTAGGAATTTTATTTGACATTTAATAGCATTAACCAACAAAACCAATAAACTAAGAACCAAGGTTATCCTTTGTAACTTAAACATGTATGTGGAGACATACAGGTGGATCATGTTTAAGTGATAACCTAAACGGTCTGTAATAGATGGATAAGGCTAGGTACCTTATCCTAGTGACACTACGAATACAACCTGCTTTGTAATTGTTACAATTGTTGTAAAGTACTACAAATGATCTTATCCTAATCATTCATGTGAAGACATGTGAGCAGGGTCTTCTATACAAAGAGTTTGTATAGGATCGGAGTACGAAATGAATAGTCTCACTATATAACACCGTTGATTGAAGAGACTTACATTTCACTAGGATGACCACAGGTGACTTAACCTGATCCTGAATGAGTTATGAACTCCTGTCTATGAAGGCAGTCTTTTGATCTGCATAGGTGAGAGTGGTTATTATCACCGACTCAATATGCCTACCATTTTGGGGATTCTTCTTATTTGGGAGCTCAGAACACAGCTACACAAGAAGGAATTCTCTTTCTCTATAGTTAGAGTAAGTAGAGAAATTGCTACCTTAAGGGCTGATTCCAAGGCTTGAACAATGTGGCACCACAACCTTTCCTGGCTCAAGAGGGGTTTGGTCATAGGACTATGACTTATTATTCATTATAGAGATCAATGGTACTTAAGAAGTTAGATGTAACTACAGGGATAAAATGGTAATTTTGGCATAGTTGTACTTACGAGCAGTTTGTGAAGGGTCAACATACCATTGATTGGTTATATCCAATGGACACAATTTTGAGATTGGTAATCTCTCTTGTATTCTCATAGTTTGTAAACATTGTATAAACAAATTGTTATTAATAAAATAATTGTTATTCTATAAGCATACACTCAATCTAGTAAACTAAGATCCTATAGGTTATTTAATGTAATTTAAACATGTATGTAGAGACATACAGGTAGATCATGTTTAAATTATAGCCTAAACGGTCTGTAGTAGATGGATAAGGCTAGGTACCTTATCTTGGTGACACTATGGATATGGCCTACTTTGAAGATGTTGTTGGGATTGGTGTCCTAATTCTCCCAGAGTCCCATTGTTTTGTAAAGATACACATTGTTTGATGAATAAAATAAATGTTATTTAATTCTGGCATTTACTCACATCCAATAAACAAAGCTCCTTGGTTATCTTATGTGAACTTAAGCATGTATATGTGATATACAAGTGGATCATGCCTAAAGTGATAACCTAAGTAGGTCTGTAGTATAAGGATTAAGGTGGGATACCTGATCCTGGTGACACTACGGATACGACCCGTTTTGTAGAGGTTTGCAAGTGTTGTAAACTAATACAAATGATAGATCCTGACCATTCATGTGGAGACGTGCGAGTGAGGGTGTCCTATAAAAAGAGTTTGTATAAGACCTGAACCACGAGATGACTAGACTCTATATATAACGTCGTTGATACTAGAGACTTGTATCTCACCTAAACGACCATAGGTGACACAACCTCAATCCTAAGTGTTTTGAGAACTCGTGCCTTTAAGGGTAATTCTCTGATTAGTATGGGTGAGAGTGGCCAGATTGCCAACTCAACATGCCAACCTTTTTAGGGACTTGTCTAATCTGGAAGCTGGGAACTCAATCCACAAGTTGGAATTCATTCCTCTCCCAAAGCAGGGATAAGTAAAGAGATTACTCCCTTAAGGGTTGATTCCGGGGCTTGTACATAGTGGCCACAGCTTCTCTTTGGAAGAGAAGACTCAGTCATAGTAGAACTATGACTTATGTTCATTAGAGGGATCAATGGTACTTAAGGAGTTAGATGTAACTACAGGGGCATAACGGTTATTGGCCGAGCTGTACTTACGAGCAATCTGTGAAGGGTTGTTGCATTGTTAATTGGTTAAGATGGACACATAATATATTCGTGGTAAGGAGAGTTTAGCTGTCAGTCTTTAGTAGAGTGCCTGACAGTTAAAAGATGGTGGATCCCATGACTAAAGAGTTTTGTCAGTTATTCAAGTACCGTTGGAGCTTCAAGCTATAGGTCCATAAGGTCCCCTTGGTAGCTCAATGAATTCAGTTGAGGATCAATTCTTGGTATTGATTTGAAATGTTCAAATTGACAAGAGGTATTTTGATTATATATGATATAATCGGTATGATGTATTAGATACATCTAGTGGAGGATTAATGTAAATGAGATTCACATTAAGTACCATGGAATAGAAAAAGAACTATGGTTTATATGTTTCATGAGATGAAATATTAAAACTATAGGTTATAAATATAATATGATAAGTTGGTTATCATTTATATTTATAATAATATTAATTATTAGATAATTAAATCTTTTTCTCTAATAACCAATTGAGTGGAAGGTTATTGGTGGTTCATGGTAACCATGAGTTAAAAGGAAAATTATTTTCCTAATTTTAGCAAGTTTTTGAAAATTTTTGGCAAAAACTGTTTTGAGAGTCCTCTCACAAAAAGAAACTCACGGAAGTTGTCAAGTAAATACAAATTTATTAAGCGACAGCTTGAGCAAAGTAAACAATCGTGTAGTCTTTTGTAGGCGACAGACACTGAGCTAAATGATGAGCTAAACGATCACTTAGCTTTTGCTAGATGATCGCTTAGCTTTAGCTAAATGATTGAGCATCGACCTATGCGATAGGTTTCTGTCTTCTCCCACTTGCCCAATCGTGTACACGATTGTTCTTTCCTCCTTCATCTGCCTTATTCTAAGTCTACACTGAGCCCAACCTCTAGATTCTCACACCGAGAATACCAAGGTAACCTTCTTGGTGGTGTCTTACTCAACTCGACACCGTCGAGGTTCTGTGGAGGTTGTTCGTGCTGTTGGAGAGTTCGTGATCGAGGCGATCACTGAGGACGACGCGAAGTGTTCGTGCAGTGTTGCGGTCGTGTTTTTCGAGCGTTTGAGGTTGTTGTATTCGAGCGTTCGTGAGCAAGAAGGGTGGAGACAAGTCTATAAATGTTCGTAGAGATATTTCTCCTTGTTCATTTGTAGTTTTCATGCTGTAATTTCTGTATTGATTGCATATATGTATGTTTTGTTTATGACTGTAATTGTAATGTTCATACATGATTGTAATTTGGAATGATCTATTTTTCGCTATTCATGAAAATCTCGAATTTGATTTCCTTCAATTGGTATCAGAGTTAGGTTGTTCTGATATTCCAAATTACAACTCTGTTTTGAACTTCAATTTTCAGTCGAGGTGGGTTTTTGCATTTGTGGTTAATTATTTTCCTCATTTGTGGTTAAGTTGATGAATGTTTCGAGCTTAATTGCCTTTTAGTTAAAGCTTTTTGTAATTACAAAGTGTTAATTGTAAGGGCCCCTATGTTTTTTGACATAATTAACTTTGCAATCAAGTCTGTAATTCAAAGAGTTTGAATTAGTCGAATCGTTCGTGATGAAGCTTCGAAGCATGGAGATGTGGTTCTCAACGAAGAAGAAGATCAAACATTGGTCGTATTGTGTAGCCTCAAGTAAACGATTGTTGGGATTTAACTAAGTGATCGTTTAGATTTTTCTAGACGATCGTGTAGTATTTTTAAACGATTGTTTAGCTAATGCTAAGCGATGGGGTAAATCGTTTACTCTATCACATAGCGTTGGTTGCTCAATCGCGTAGGTGTTGGAGGTAGATGATCGTAGTGGGAACATGTGATGCTCATTGTTTAGTAAAAGGCGTGCGCTAGACGATCGTGTAGTTAGCAAGCTTTATCGCTTAGTTACTACCTACACGATGGCGCGTATACGAAATGGAGGCGCAAGCTAAGCGATCGCTTAGGCGATGGTCCTTCGCAGCATCGTAGTCGTTTAGACGATCACGGAAGGGGGGCGTTATGCGGAGTGCGCTAAGCGATCGTGTACTTCAAGCTTCATCGCTTAGTAAAGGTACACAATCGTGTAGTAATAGCTAAACGATCGTTTTAATTTTTCTAAACAATCGTGTAGTAAATGTTAAACGATCGTTTAGCTCTGGGAGTGCTGGTAAGTGATAGAGCAAAGTGTTTGTTTTATCGTGTAGACGATCACGGGGTGCTTAGTACTTGATGATTGGAGACACGATGCTTTGCCCAAGCCCGGTTCGCTTGTTTGAATCAGAGACTTCTTGTCTTTGTAATAGTTAGCTTTCCTTTTGTGGTTTTAAGGCAATTTCACCCAGTTCATCTGTTGGGGTTGATGCCCTAAAGTCTCGTGTCCTGTAGTTTGTAAACAGTTTGTACGAACGTTTGTGTTGTTAATATATGATATTTACTTCACATCTTGTATTTTGCTTATTTATTTGTTTTATTTGCTTTACTACAAAACAATAAACTCGGGAAAAAAAGCCCAGTACAAGAAAATCTCCCACTTGTCCTAGCCCAGCCGCGGGCGATCCTGTAAACCTATGCTCCGTAGGTAACCCTCAAACACTGTAGCCGTAAGAGCCTTCGTAAACGGATCAACAACATTAAAATGGCCTGGGTTAGACTGAACCGTCTCATCTCCTCAATCTTTTGAGGCATATTAGGACACATGTCCTAAGACAAAGTGACTTCATGCCTGGACGGCACTAGGCCCCGCCTGGAGTCCTGCATCGAGTACTTGAGCAACATCTTGTCAATGTACGATGCCTGAGACAGTGCTAGCACTTTGTTCTTACGGTCCCGAAAGATCTGTATACCTAGAACAAACTGAACCTCTCCCAAATCTTTCATTTGGAATTGGGTCACTAGCTAGTTCTTAACTGCAGTCAGTAGATCTACATCATTCCTAATGAGTAGTATAGCGTCTACATACAACACTAAGAAGACTACTGAAGCGTTGATGATCTTCTTGTAGACACAAGGTGATAGAATACGAGACATACACAGCGGAATTGGGACCTAATTACACTCTAATTGCTTCTAAATTAAAGGATAATAGCATGCAATTGAAGGAAAAACAGTGATTAAAAATGATGAGATGTTACCTTTGAAGCTCCCGAACAATGCTTTTCCTCGCTGAATCTCGACCCGAACATAGACGGACCACCACTAGAGTTGACCTACTATCCTCTGGACTCAGAACCGAGTTGTGGGACCCGGTGGATGAAGAGAACCGAGAGAGAGAAAAGAGATGAAAATAAGGTATGGAATTTTGAGTAGGTTTGTGTGTTTCCTTTTTTTTCCTTCACAAAGTTGTAATTTTCCAGCCCAAATATCAAAAAACTAATTTTCAAAATGGCAAAAGTCTTTTAACTAAATTGAAAAGCCCAATTTATAGAAAAAAACATGCAATAATTGCATGAAAAAACTTCACAAAAAATCTAACACCTAGAATCCACTCACTTAGTGGGCTTAATGTCTCCACTATAAGCCAACACCTAGCCCACTATTTTATTAGTGGAATTATCCAACAAAAATTTGGATTTTCCCACTAACTATAGTCAAAGGGCAAAATAGTCATTTGGTCAAAGTCAAACTTTGACCAAAAAGTCAACATTTTGACTTTTTATGATTTTTTTCCGTGTTGACTAATTTCGACCTCCCAAGCATGAATCCGCATTCATTTTCTCGAAATTCAA